>NW_027277009.1:0-32703 GCF_030028105.1 Mobula birostris
GCAGGGAGATTGGAGAATGTGGTTGGGCTGGGGAGAGGGGAGAGAGTGAATGAAACAGGGAGAGGGGAGAATGTGGATGGGCCGGGGGAGATGGGAGAATATGGATAGGCAGGGTAGATTGGAGAATGTGGTTGGGCTGGGGAGAGGGGAGAGAGTGAATGAAATAGGGAGAGGGGAGAATGTGGATGGGCCGGAGAGAGGAGAGAGTGGATAGACCGGGGAGATGGGAGAATGTGGATGAGCCGGGGAGAGGGGAGAGAGTGGATAGGACAGGGAGATGAGAGAGAGAGTGGATAGGCCGGCGAGAGGGGAGAATGTGGATAGGCCGAGGAGAGGGGAGAGAGTGGATAGGCCGGGGAGAGGGGAGAATGTGGATGAGCCGGGGAGATGGGAGAACGCGGATGGGCCGGGCAGAGGGGAGAGAGTGGATGAGCCGGGGAGAGGGAAGAATGTGGATGGGCCGGGGAGAGGGGAGAATGTGGATGTGCTGGGGAGAGGGGAGAATGTGGAATGGCCTGGGAGAGGGGAGAATGTGGATGGTCCGGAAAGAGGGCAGAGTGGATGGGCCGGGGAGAGGGGAGAATGTGGATTAGCCGGGGAGAGGGGGGAGAGAATGGATAGGCCGGGGAGAGGGGAAAATGTGGATAGGCCGGGGAGAGGGTAGAGAGTGTATAGGCCGGGGAGAGGGGAGTATGTGGATGGGCCGCGGAGAGGGGAAAGAGTGGATAGGCTGGGGAGAGGGGAGAATGTGGATAGGCTGGGCAGAGGGGAGAGAGTGGATAGGCCGGGGAGATTGGAGAGAGTGGATAGGACGGGGAGATGAGAGAGAGAGTGGATAGGCCGGTGAGAGGGGAGCAAGTGGATGAGCCGGGGAGAGGGGAGAATGTGGATGGGCCGGGGAGAGGGGAGAATGTGGATGAGCCGGGGAGAGGGGAGAATGTAGATTAGCCGGGGAGAGGGGGGAGAGAATGGATAGGCCGAGGAGAGGGGAAAATGTGGATAGGCCGGGGAGAGGGTAGAGAGTGTATAGGCCGGGGCGGGGGGAGTATGTGGATGGGCCGCGGAGAGGGGAAAGAGTGGATGAGCCGGGGAGAGGGGAGAATGTGGATGGGCCGGGGAGAGGGGGTGAATGTGGAAGGGCCAGGGAGAGGGGAGAGAGTGTATTGGCCGGGGAGAGTGGAGAATGTGGATGAGCCGGGGAGAGCGGAGAGAGTGGATAGGCCGGGAAGAGGGGAGAGAGTGGATAGGACAGAGAGAGGAGAGAGAGCGGATACGCCGGGGAGAGAGGAGAATGTGGATGAGCCGGGGAGAGGGGAGAGAACGGCTGAGCCGGGGAGAGGGGAGAATTTGGATGGGCCAGGGAGAGGGGAGAGAGTGTATAGGCCGGGGAGAGGGGAGTATGTAGATGGGCCGCGGAGAGGGGAAAGAGTGGATAGGCTGGGGAGATGGGAGAATGTGGATAGGCTGGGCAGAGGGGAGAGAGTGGATAGGCCGGTGAGAGGGGAGAGAGTGGATAGGCCGGGGAGATTGGAGAGAGTGGATAGGACGGGGAGATGAGAGAGAGAGTGGATAGGCCGGTGAGAGGGGAGCAAGTGGATGAGCCGGGGATAGGTGAGAATATGGATGGGCCGGGGAGAGGGGAGAGAGTGGATGGGACGGGGAGAAGGGAGAATGTGGATTAGCCGGAGAGAGGGGGGAGAGAGTGGATAGGCCGGGGAGAGGAGAGAGAGAGTGGATAGACCGGGGAGAGGAGAGAATGTGGATGGGCCGGGCAGACGGGAAAATGTGGATAGGCCGGGGAGAGGGGAGTATGTGGATGGGCCGGGGAGAGGGGAGAGAGTGGATAGGCCTTGGAGAGGGGAGAATATGGATAGGACGGGGAGATGGGAGAACGTGGATGAGCCGGGGAGAGGGGAGAACGTGGATAGGCCGGGGAGAGGGGAGAATGTGGATGAGCCGGGGAGAGGGGAGAGAGTGGTTGAGCCGGGGAGAGGGGAGAGAGTGGATGGGCTGGGGAGAGGAGAGAGAGAGGATGAGCCGGGGAGAGGGGAGAATGGGGATGAGCTGGCGAGAGGGGAGAATGGGGATGAGCCGGGGAGAGGGGAGAATGTGGAAGGGCCGGGGAGAGGGGAGAATGTGGATGGGCTGGTGAGTGGGGAGAGAGTGGATGATCCAGGGAGAGGGGAGAGAGTGCATGAGCCGGGGAGAGGGGAGGTTGTGGATGGGCCAGGGAGAGGGGAGAATATGGATGGGCAGGGGAGAGGGGAGAAAGTGGATGGGCCGGGGAGAGGGGAGAATGTGGATTAGCCGGGGAGAGGGGGGAGTCAGTGGATAGGCCGGGGAGAGGGGAGAATGTGAAGGTGCCAGGGAGAGGGGAGAGAGTGGATGAAACGGGGAGAGGGGAGAATGTGGATGGGCCGGGGAGAGGGGAGAGACTGGATGGGCCGGGGAGAGGGGAGAATGTGGATGAGCCAGGGAGAGGGGAGAATGTGGATGTGCCGAGGAGAGGGGAGAGACTGGATGGGCCGGGGAGAGGGGAGAGAGTGGGTAGGACGGGGAGAGGAGAGAGAGTGGATGAGCCAGGGAGATGGAGAACGAGGATGGGCTGGGGAGAGGGGAGAGAGTGGATAAGCCGGGAGAGGGGAGAATGTGGATGGGCCGGAGAGAGGAGAGAGAGTGGATAGACCGGGTAGATGGGAGAATGTGGATGGGCCGGAGAGAGGGGAGAGAGTGGATAGGCCGGGGAGATTGGAGAGAGTGGATAGGACGGGGAGATGAGAGAGAGAGTGGATAGGCCGGCGAGAGGGGAGAATGTGGATAGGCTGGGCAGAGGGGGGAGAGTGGATAGGCCGGGGAGAGTAGAGAATGTGGATGAGCCGGGGAGATGGGAGAACGAGGATGGGCCGGGGAGAGGGGTGAGAGTGGATAAGCCGGGGAGAGGGGAGAATGTGGATGGACCGGGGTGATGGGAGAATGTGGATGGGCCGGGGAGAGGGGAGGATATGGATGGGCCGGAGAGATGGCAGAATGTGGTTGGGCTGCGGAGAGGGGAGAATGTGGATGTGCCGAGGAGAGGGGAGAGACTGGATGGGCCGGGGAGAGGGGAGAGAGTGGATAGGACGGGGAGAGGAGAGAGAGTGGATGAGCCGCGGAGATGGGAGAACGAGGATGGGCCGGGGAGAGGGGAAAATGTGGATAGGCCGGGGAGAGGGGAGACAGTGGATAGGCCGGGGTGAGGGGAGTATTGTGGATGGGCCGGGGAGAGGGGAGAATGTGGATTAGCCGGGGAGAGGGGGGAGAGAATGGATAGGCCGGGAGAGGGGAAAATGTGGATAGGCCGGGGAGAGGGTAGAGAGTGTATAGGCCGGGGAGAGGGGAGTATGTGGATGGGCCGCGGAGAGGGGAAAGAGTGGATAGGCTGGGGAGAGGGGAGAATGTGGATAGGCTGGGCAGAGGGGAGAGAGTGGATAGGCCGGGAGAGGGGAGAATGTAGATAGGCTGGGGAGAGGGGAGAGAGTGGATGGGCCGGGAACAGGGGAGAATGTGGATGGGCCGGGGAGAGGGGTGAATGTGGATAGGCTGGGGACAGGGGAGAATGTGGATGGGCTGGGGAGAGTGGACAATGTGGATGAGCCAGGGAGAGCGGAGAGAGTGGATAGGCCGGGAGGAGGGGAGAGAGTGGATAGGACGGAGAGAGGGAGAGAGAGCGGATAGGCCGGGAGAGAGGAGAACGTGGATGCGCCGGGAGAGGGGAGAGAGTGGATAGGCCGGGGAAAGGGGAGAGAGTGGATGGGCCGGTGAGAGGGGAGCAAGTGGATGAGCCGGGGAGAGGGGAGAATGTGGATAGGCAGGGGAGAGGGGAGAATTTGGATGGGCCGGGGAGAGGGGAGAGAGTGGATGAGCTGGGGAGAGGGGAGCATGTGGATAGGCTGGGGAGAGGGGAGAATGTGGATGGGCCGGGGAGATGGGAGAACGAGGATGAGCCGGGGAGAGGGGAGAGAGTGGATGGGCCGGGGAGATGGGAGAGTGTGGATGGGCCGGGGAGAGGGGAGAATGTGGATGTGCCGGGGAGAGGGGTGAATGTGGATAGGCCGGGGACAGGGGAGAATGTGGATGGGCTGGGGAGAGTGGAGACAGTGGATAGGCCGGGAAGAGGGGAGAATGTGGATGAGCCGGGGAGAGCAGAGACAGTGGATAGACCGGGGAGAGGGGAGAGAGTGGATAGGACGGAGAGAGGAGAGAGTGCGGATAGGACGGGGAGAGAGGAGAATGTGGATGAGCCGGGAGAGGGGAGAACGTGGATGCGCCGGGGAGAGGGGAGAATTTGGATGGGCCGGGGAGAGGGGAGAATTTGGATGGGCCGGGGATAGGGGAGAGAGTGGATGAGACGGGGAGAGGGGAGAATGTGGATGGGCTGGGGAGAGGGCGGAATGTTTATGGGCCGGGGAGAGGGGAGAGAGTGGATGAGCCAGGGAGAGGGGAGAATGTGGATGGTCCGGGGAGAAGGGAGAATGTGGATTTGCCGGGGAGATAGGAGAGAGTGGACAGGAAGAGGAGAGGAGAGAGAGTGGATAGTCCGGGTAGAGGGGAAAATGTGGATAGGCTGGGGAGAGGGGAGAGAGTGGATAGGCCGAGGAGAGGGGAGAATGTGGATGAGCCAGGGAGAGGGGAGAATGTGGATAGTCAGGGTACATGGGAGCATGTGGATGGGCTGGGGAGAGGGGAGATTGTGGATGTGCCAGGGAGAGGGGAGAGGGTGAATGAAACGGGGAGAGGGGAGAATGGGCCGGAGAGAGGAGAGAGAGTGGATAGACCGGGTAGATGGGAGAATGTGGATGGGCCGGAGAGAGGGGAGAGAGTGGATAGGCCGGGGAGATTGGAGAGAGTGGATAGGACGGGGAGATGAGAGAGAGAGTGGATAGGCCGGCGAGAGGGGAGAATGTGGATAGGCTGGGCAGAGGGGGGAGAGTGGATAGGCCGGGGAGAGTAGAGAATGTGGATGAGCCGGGGAGATGGGAGAACGAGGATCGGCCGGGGAGAGGGGTGAGAGTGGATGAGCCGGGGAGAGGGGAGAATGTGGATGGGCTGGGGAGAGGGCAGAATGTTTATGGGCCGGGGAGAGGGGAGAGAGTGGATGATCCGGGGAGAGGGGGAGAATGTGGATGGGCTGGGGAGAGGGGAGAATGTGGATGTGCTAGTGAGAGGGGAGAGACTGGATGATCCGGGGAGAGGGGAGAGAGTGGATGGGCCGGGGAGATGGGAGAATATGGATAGGCAGGGGAGATTGGAGAATGTGGTTGGGCTGGGGAGAGGGGAGAGAGTGAATGAAACAGGGAGAGGGGGAGAATGTGGATGGGCCGGAGAGAGGAGAGAGAGTGGATAGACCGGGGAGATGGGAGAATGTGGATGAGCCGGGGAGATGGGAGAATATGGATAGGCAGGGGAGATTGGAGAATGTGGTTGGGCTGGGGAGAGGGGAGAGAGTGAATGAAACAGGGAGAGGGGGAGAATGTGGATGGGCCGGGGAGATGGGAGAATATGGATAGGCAGGGTAGATTGGAGAATGTGGTTGGGCTGGGGAGAGGGGAGAGAGTGAATGAAATAGGGAGAGGGGAGAATGTGGATGGGCCGGAGAGAGGAGAGAGTGGATAGACCGGGGAGATGGGAGAATGTGGATGAGCCGGGGAGAGGGGAGAGAGTGGATAGGACAGGGAGATGAGAGAGAGAGTGGATAGGCCGGCGAGAGGGGAGAATGTGGATAGGCCGAGGAGAGGGGAGAGAGTGGATAGGCCGGGGAGAGGGGAGAATGTGGATGAGCCGGGGAGATGGGAGAACGCGGATGGGCCGGGCAGAGGGGAGAGAGTGGATGAGCCGGGGAGAGGGAAGAATGTGGATGGGCCGGGGAGAGGGGAGAATGTGGATGTGCTGGGGAGAGGGGAGAATGTGGAATGGCCTGGGAGAGGGGAGAATGTGGATGGTCCGGAAAGAGGGCAGAGTGGATGGGCCGGGGAGAGGGGAGAATGTGGATTAGCCGGGGAGAGGGGGGAGAGAATGGATAGGCCGGGGAGAGGGGAAAATGTGGATAGGCCGGGGAGAGGGTAGAGAGTGTATAGGCCGGGGAGAGGGGAGTATGTGGATGGGCCGCGGAGAGGGGAAAGAGTGGATAGGCTGGGGAGAGGGGAGAATGTGGATAGGCTGGGCAGAGGGGAGAGAGTGGATAGGCCGGGGGAGATTGGAGAGAGTGGATAGGACGGGGAGATGAGAGAGAGAGTGGATAGGCCGGTGAGAGGGGAGCAAGTGGATGAGCCGGGGAGAGGGGAGAATGTGGATGGGCCGGGGAGAGGGGAGAATGTGGATGAGCCGGGGAGAGGGGAGAATGTAGATTAGCCGGGGAGAGGGGGGAGAGAATGGATAGGCCGAGGAGAGGGGAAAATGTGGATAGGCCGGGGAGAGGGTAGAGAGTGTATAGGCCGGGGCGGGGGGAGTATGTGGATGGGCCGCGGAGAGGGGAAAGAGTGGATGAGCCGGGGAGAGGGGAGAATGTGGATGGGCCGGGGAGAGGGGTGAATGTGGAAGGGCCAGGGAGAGGGGAGAGAGTGTATTGGCCGGGGAGAGTGGAGAATGTGGATGAGCCGGGGAGAGCGGAGAGAGTGGATAGGCCGGGAAGAGGGGAGAGAGTGGATAGGACAGAGAGAGGAGAGAGAGCGGATACGCCGGGGAGAGAGGAGAATGTGGATGAGCCGGGGAGAGGGGAGAGAACGGCTGAGCCGGGGAGAGGGGAGAATTTGGATGGGCCAGGGAGAGGGGAGAGAGTGTATAGGCCGGGGAGAGGGGAGTATGTAGATGGGCCGCGGAGAGGGGAAAGAGTGGATAGGCTGGGGAGATGGGAGAATGTGGATAGGCTGGGCAGAGGGGAGAGAGTGGATAGGCCGGTGAGAGGGGAGAGAGTGGATAGGCCGGGGAGATTGGAGAGAGTGGATAGGACGGGGAGATGAGAGAGAGAGTGGATAGGCCGGTGAGAGGGGAGCAAGTGGATGAGCCGGGGATAGGTGAGAATATGGATGGGCCGGGGAGAGGGGGAGAGAGTGGATGGGACGGGGAGAAGGGAGAATGTGGATTAGCCGGAGAGAGGGGGGAGAGAGTGGATAGGCCGGGGAGAGGAGAGAGAGAGTGGATAGACCGGGGAGAGGAGAGAATGTGGATGGGCCGGGCAGACGGGAAAATGTGGATAGGCCGGGGAGAGGGGAGTATGTGGATGGGCCGGGGAGAGGGGGAGAGAGTGGATAGGCCTTGGAGAGGGGAGAATATGGATAGGACGGGGAGATGGGAGAACGTGGATGAGCCGGGGAGAGGGGGAGAACGTGGATAGGCCGGGGAGAGGGGAGAATGTGGATGAGCCGGGGAGAGGGGAGAGAGTGGTTGAGCCGGGGAGAGGGGAGAGAGTGGATGGGCTGGGGAGAGGAGAGAGAGAGGATGAGCCGGGGAGAGGGGAGAATGGGGATGAGCTGGCGAGAGGGGAGAATGGGGATGAGCCGGGGAGAGGGGAGAATGTGGAAGGGCCGGGGAGAGGGGAGAATGTGGATGGGCTGGTGAGTGGGGAGAGAGTGGATGATCCAGGGAGAGGGGAGAGAGTGCATGAGCCGGGGAGAGGGGAGGTTGTGGATGGGCCAGGGAGAGGGGAGAATATGGATGGGCAGGGGAGAGGGGAGAAAGTGGATGGGCCGGGGAGAGGGGAGAATGTGGATTAGCCGGGGAGAGGGGGGAGTCAGTGGATAGGCCGGGGAGAGGGGAGAATGTGAAGGTGCCAGGGAGAGGGGAGAGAGTGGATGAAACGGGGAGAGGGGAGAATGTGGATGGGCCGGGGAGAGGGGAGAGACTGGATGGGCCGGGGAGAGGGGAGAATGTGGATGAGCCAGGGAGAGGGGAGAATGTGGATGTGCCGAGGAGAGGGGAGAGACTGGATGGGCCGGGGAGAGGGGAGAGAGTGGGTAGGACGGGGAGAGGAGAGAGAGTGGATGAGCCAGGGAGATGGGAGAACGAGGATGGGCTGGGGAGAGGGGAGAGAGTGGATAAGCCGGGGAGAGGGGAGAATGTGGATGGGCCGGAGAGAGGAGAGAGAGTGGATAGACCGGGTAGATGGGAGAATGTGGATGGGCCGGAGAGAGGGGAGAGAGTGGATAGGCCGGGGAGATTGGAGAGAGTGGATAGGACGGGGAGATGAGAGAGAGAGTGGATAGGCCGGCGAGAGGGGAGAATGTGGATAGGCTGGGCAGAGGGGGGAGAGTGGATAGGCCGGGGAGAGTAGAGAATGTGGATGAGCCGGGGAGATGGGAGAACGAGGATGGGCCGGGGAGAGGGGTGAGAGTGGATAAGCCGGGGAGAGGGGAGAATGTGGATGGACCGGGGTGATGGGAGAATGTGGATGGGCCGGGGAGAGGGGAGGATATGGATGGGCCGGAGAGATGGGAGAATGTGGTTGGGCTGCGGAGAGGGGAGAATGTGGATGTGCCGAGGAGAGGGGAGAGACTGGATGGGCCGGGGAGAGGGGAGAGAGTGGATAGGACGGGGAGAGGAGAGAGAGTGGATGAGCCGCGGAGATGGGAGAACGAGGATGGGCCGGGGAGAGGGGAAAATGTGGATAGGCCGGGGAGAGGGGAGACAGTGGATAGGCCGGGGTGAGGGGAGTATTGTGGATGGGCCGAGGAGAGGGGAGAGAGTGGATAGGTTGGGGAGAGGGGAGAATGTGGATAGGCCGGGGAGATGGGAGAACGAGGATGTGCCGGGGAGAGGGGAGAGAGTGGATGAGCCGGGGAGAGGGGGGAATGTGGATGGGCAGAGGTGATGGGAGAATGTGGATGGGCCGGTGCGAGGGGAGAATGTGGATGTGCCGGGGAGAGGGGAGAATGTGGATGGGTCGGGGAGAGGGGAAAGAGTGGATGGGCCGGGGAGACGGAAAAATGTGGATAGGCCGGGGAGAGGGGAGTTGTTGATGGGCTGGGGAGAGGGTAGAGAGTGGATAGGCTGGGGAGAGGGGAGAATGTGGATAGGCCGGGAGATGGGAGAACGTGGATAGGCCAGGGAGAGGGGAGAATGTGGATGAGCCGGGGAGAGGGGAGAGAGTGGTTGAGCCAGGGAGAGGGGAGAATGTGGATGGGCTGGGGAGAGGGGAGAATGGGGATGAGCCGGGGAGAGGGGAGAATGTGGATGCGCCGGGGAGAGGGGAGAATGGGGATGAGCCGGGAAGAGGGGAGAATGTGGCCGGGCCGGGGAGAGGGGAGAATGTGGATGGGCAGGGGAGAGGGGAGAATGTGGATGGGCCGGGGAGAGGGGAGAGAGGGGAATGGGCCTTGGAGAGGGGAGAATATGGATGGGCCGGGGAGAGGGGAGAGAGTGGATGGACCGGGGATAGGGGGAGAGAGGGGATGAGCCAGGGAGACCGTAGAGAGTGGAGAGGCCGGGGAGAGGGGAGAATGTGGAAGGGCCGGGGAGAGGGGAGAATGTGGATGGGCCGGTGAGAGGGGAGAGAGTGGATGATCCAGGGAGAGGGGAGAGAGTGGATGATCCGGGGAGAGCGGAGAGAGTGGATGAGCTGGGGAGAGGGGAGAATGTGCATGGGCCGGGGAGAGGGGAGAATGTGGATGGGCAGGGGAGAGTGGAGAATGTGGATAGGCCGGGGAGAGGGGAGAATGTGGATGAGCCGGGGAGATGGAAGAACGAGGATGGGCTGGGGAGAGAGGAGAGAGTGCATGAGCCGGGGAGAGGGGAGAATGTGGATGGGCTGGGGTGATGCGAGAATGTGGATGGGCCGGGGAAAGGGGAGAATGTGGATATGCCGGGGAGAGGGGAGAATGTGGAAAGGCCGGGGAGTGGGGAGAATATGGATGGGCAGGGGAGAGGGGAGAGAGTGGATGGGCTGGGGAGAGGGGAGAATGTGGATGGGCCGGGGAGAGGGAAAAATGTGGATAGGCCTGGGAGAGGGGAGTTGTTGATGGGCTGGGGAGAGGGGAGTTGTTGATGGGCTGGGGAGAGGGTAGAGAGTGGATAGGCTGGGGAGAGGGGAGAATGTGGATAGGCCGGGGAGATGGGAGAACGTGGATAGGCCAGGGAGAGGGGAGAATGTGGATGAGCCGGGGAGAGGGGAGAGAGTGGCTGAGCCGGGGAGAGGGGAGAATGTGGATGGGCTGGGGAGAGGGGAGAATGGGGATGAGCCGGGGAGAGGGGAGAATGTGGCCGGGCCGGGGAGAGGGGAGAATGTGGATGGGCAGGGGAGAGGGGAGAATGTGGATGGGCCGGGAGAGGGGAGAGAGGGGAATGGGCCTTGGAGAGGGGAGAATGTGGATGGGCCGGGGAGAGGGGAGAGAGTGGATGGACCGGGGATAGGGGGAGAGAGGGGATGAGCCAGGGAGACCGTAGAGAGTGGAGAGGCCGGGGGACAGGGGAGAATGTGGAAGGGCCGGGGAGAGGGGAGAATGTGGATGTGTCGGGGAGAGGGGAGAATGTGGATGGGTCGGGGAGAGGGGAAAGAGTGGATGAGCCGGGGAGAGGGGGGAATGTGGATGGGCAGAGGTGATGGGAGAATGTGGATGGGCCGGTGCGAGGGGAGAATGTGGATGTGCCGGGGAGAGGGGAGAATGTGGATGGGTCGGGGAGAGGGGAAAGAGTGGATGGGCCGGGGAGAGGGGAGAGAGTGAACAGGATGGGGAGAGGAAAGAGAGCAGATAGACCGGGGAGAGAGGAGAATGTGGATAGGCTGGGGAGAGGGGAGAATGTGGAAGGGCCGGTGCGAGGGGAGAATGTGGATGGGCCGGTGAGAGGGGAGAGAGTGGATGGGCCGGGGAGATGGGAGAATGTGGATGAGCTGGGGAGAGGGGAGAATGTGGATGGGCCGGGGAGAGTGGAGAATGTGGATGGGCCGGGAAGAGGGGAGAGAGTGAACAGGATGGGGAGAGGAAAGAGAGCAGATAGACCGGGGAGAGAGGAGAATGTGGATAGGCCGGGGAGAGGGGAGAATGTGGATGAGCCGGGGAGATGGGAGAACGAGGATGGGCTGGGGAGAGGGGAGAGAGTGCATGAGCCGGGGAGAGGGGGAGAATGTGGATGGGCTGGGGTGATGCGAGAATGTGGATGGGCCGGGGAGAGGGGAGAATGTGGATATGCCGGGGAGAGGGGAGAATGTGGAAAGGCCGGGGAGAGGGGAGAATATGGATGGGCAGGGGAGAGGGGAGAGAGTGGATGGGCTGGGGAGAGGGGAGAATGTGGATGGGCCGGGGAGAGGGAAAAATGTGGATAGGCTGAGGAGCGGGAAGTTGTTGATGGGCTGGGGAGAGGGTAGAGAGTGGATAGGCTGGGGAGAGGTTAGAATGTGGATAGGCCGGGGAGATGGGAGAACGTGGATAGGCCGGGGAGAGGGGAGAATGTGGATGAGCCGGGGAGAGGGGAGAGAGTGGCTGAGCCGGGGAGAGGGGAGAATGTGGATGGGCTGGGGAGAGGGGAGAATGGGGATGAGCCGGGGAGAGGGGAGAATGTGGATGCGCCGGGGAGAGGGGAGAATGGGGATGAGCTGGGAAGAGGGAGAATGTGGCCGGGCCGGGGAGAGGGGAGAATGTGGATGGGCAGGGGAGAGGGGAGAGACTGGATGGGCCGGGGAGAGGGGAGAGAGTGGATAGGACGGGGAGAGGAGAGAGAGTGGATGAGCCGCGGAGATGGGAGAACGAGGATGGGCCGGGGAGAGGGAAGAGAGTGCATGAGCCAGGGAGTGGGGAGAATGTGGATGTGCCGGGGTGATGGGAGAATGTGGATGGGCCGGGGAGAAGGGAGAATGTGGGGAGTTGTTGATGGGCTGGGGAGAGGGGAGAATGTGGATGGGTCGGGGAGAGGGGAAAGAGTGGATGGGCCGGGGATAGGGGAGAATGTGGATTAACCGGGGAGAGGAGAGAGAGAGTGGATAGGCCGGGGAGAGGGGAGAATGTGGATGGGCCGGGGAGAGGGAAAAGTGTGGATAGGCCGGGGAGAGGGGAGTTGTTGATGGGCTGGGGAGAGGGGAGTTGTTGATGGGCTGGGGAGAGGGTAGAGAGTGGATAGGCTGGGGAGAGGGGAGAATGTGGATAGGCCGGGGAGATGCGAGAACGTGGATAGGCCGGGGAGAGGGGAGAATGTGGATGAGCCGGGGAGAGGGGAGAGAGTGGCTGAGCCGGGGAGAGGGGAGAATGTGGATGGGCTGGGGAGAGGGGAGAATGGGGATGAGCCGGGGAGAGGGGAGAATGTGGATGCGCCGGGGAGAGGGGAGAATGTGGATGGGCCGGGGAGAGGGGGAGAGAGGGGAATGGGCCTTGGAGAGGGGAAAATGTGGATGGGCCAGGGAGAGGGGAGAGAGTGGATGGACCGGGGATAGGGGGAGAGAGGGGATGAGCCAGGGAGAGGGGAGAGAGTGGATGATCCGGGGAGAGGGGAGAGAGTGGATGGGCCGGGGAGAGGGGAGAGAGTGGATGGGCCGGGGAGATGGGAGAATGTGGATGAGCTGGGGAGAGGGGAGAATGTGGATGGGCCGGGGAGAGTGGAGAATGTGGATGGGCCGGGAAGAGGGGAGAGAGTGAACAGGATGGGGAGAGGAGAGAGAGCAGATAGGCCGGGGAGAGAGGAGAATGTGGATAGGCCGGGGAGAGGGGAGAATGTGGATGAGCCGGGGAGATGGGAGAACGAGGATGTGCTGGGGAGAGGGGAGACAGTGCATGAGCCGGGGAGAGGGGAGAATGTGGATATGCCGGGGAGAGGGGGAGAGTGGAGGGGCCGGGGAGAGGGGAGAATGTGGATTAGCCGGGGAGAGGGGGGAGAGAATGGATAGGCCGGGGAGAGGGGAAAATGTGGATAGGCCGGGGAGAGGGTAGAGAGTGTATAGGCCGGGGAGAGGGGAGTATGTGGATGGGCCGTGGAGAGGGGAAAGAGTGGATAGGCTGGGGAGAGGGGAGAATGTGGATAGGCTGGGCAGAGGGGAGAGAGTGGATAGGCCGGTGAGAGGGGAGAATGTAGATAGGCCGGGGAGAGGGGAGAGAGTGGATGGGCCGGGAACAGGGGAGAATGTGGATGGGCCGGGGAGAGGGGTGAATGTGGATAGGCTGGGGACAGGGGAGAATGTGGATGGGCTGGGGAGAGTGGACAATGTGGATGAGCCAGGGAGAGCGGAGAGAGTGGATAGGCCGGGAGGAGGGGAGAGAGTGGATAGGACGGAGAGAGGAGAGAGACGGATAGGCCGGGGAGAGAGGAGAACGTGGATGCGCCGGGGAGAGGGGAGAGAGTGGATAGGCCGGGGAAAGGGGAGAGAGTGGATGGGCCGCGTGAGAGGGGAGCAAGTGGATGAGCCGGGGAGAGGGGAGAATGTGGATAGGCAGGGGAGAGGGGAGAATTTGGATGGGCCGGGGAGAGGGGAGAACGAGGATGAGCCGGGGAGAGGGGAGAGAGTGGATGGGCCGGGGAGATGGGAGAATGTGGATGGGCCGGGGAGAGGGGGAGAATGTGGATGTGCCGGGGAGAGGGGTGAATGTGGATAGGCCGGGGACAGGGGAGAATGTGGATGGGCTGGGGAGAGTGGAGACAGTGGATAGGCGGGAAGAGGGGAGAATGTGGATGAGCCGGGGGAGAGCAGAGACAGTGGATAGACCGGGGAGAGGGGAGAGAGTGGATAGGACGGAGAGAGGAGAGAGAGCGGATAGGCCGGGGAGAGAGGAGAATGTGGATGAGCCGGGGAGAGGGGAGAGAACGTGGATGCGCCGGGGAGAGGGGAGAATTTGGATGGGCCGGGGAGAGGGGAGAATTTGGATGGGCCGGGGATAGGGGAGAGAGTGGATGAGACGGGGAGAGGGGAGATGTGGATGGGCTGGGGAGAGGGCGGAATGTTTATGGGCCGGGGAGAGGGGAGAGAGTGGATGAGCCAGGGAGAGGGGAGAATGTGGATGGTCCGGGGAGAAGGGAGAATGTGGATTTGCCGGGGAGATGGGAGAGAGTGGACAGGAAGAGGAGAGGAGAGAGAGTGGATAGTCCGGGTAGAGGGGAAAATGTGGATAGGCTGGGGAGAGGGGAGAGAGTGGATAGGCCGAGGAGAGGGGAGAATGTGGATGAGCCAGGGAGAGGGGAGAATGTGGATAGTCAGGGTACATGGGAGCATGTGGATGGGCTGGGGAGAGGGGGAGATTGTGGATGTGCCAGGGAGAGGGGAGAGAGTGAATGAAACGGGGAGAGGGGAGAATGTGGATGGGCCGGAGAGAGGAAAGAGAGTGGATAGACCGGGTAGATGGAGAATGTGGATGGGCCGGAGAGAGGGGAGAGAGTGGATAGGCCGGGGAGATTGGAGAGAGTGGATAGGACGGGGAGATGAGAGAGAGAGTGGATAGGCCGGGGAGATTGGAGAGAGTGGATAGGACGGGGAGATGAGAGAGAGAGTGGATAGGCCGGCGAGAGGGGAGAATGTGGATAGGCTGGGCAGAGGGGGGAGAGTGGATAGGCCGGGGAGAGTAGAGAATGTGGATGAGCCGGGGAGATGGGAGAACGAGGATGGGCCGGGGAGAGGGGTGAGAGTGGATGAGCCGGGGAGAGGGGAGAATGTGGATGGGCTGGGGAGAGGGCAGAATGTTTATGGGCCGGGGGAGAGGGGAGAGAGTGGATGATCCGGGGAGAGGGGAGAATGTGGATGGGCTGGGGAGAGGGGAGAATGTGGATGTGCTGGTGAGAGGGGAGAGACTGGATGATCCGGGGAGAGGGGAGAGAGTGGATGGGCCGGGGAGATGGGAGAATATGGATAGGCAGGGGAGATTGGAGAATGTGGTTGGGCTGGGGAGAGGGGAGAGAGTGAATGAAACAGGGAGAGGGGAGAATGTGGATGGGCCGGAGAGAGGAGAGAGAGTGGATAGACCGGGGAGATGGGAGAATGTGGATGAGCCGGGGAGATGGGAGAATATGGATAGGCAGGGGAGATTGGAGAATGTGGTTGGGCTGGGGAGAGGGGAGAGAGTGAATGAAACAGGGAGAGGGGAGAATGTGGATGGGCCGGGGAGATGGGAGAATATGGATAGGCAGGGTAGATTGGAGAATGTGGTTGGGCTGGGGAGAGGGGAGAGAGTGAATGAAATAGGGAGAGGGGAGAATGTGGATGGGCCGGAGAGAGGAGAGAGTGGATAGACCGGGGAGATGGGAGAATGTGGATGAGCCGGGGAGAGGGGAGAGAGTGGATAGGACAGGGAGATGAGAGAGAGAGTGGATAGGCCGGCGAGAGGGGAGAATGTGGATAGGCCGAGGAGAGGGGAGAGAGTGGATAGGCCGGGGAGAGGGGAGAATGTGGATGAGCCGGGGAGATGGGAGAACGCGGATGGGCCGGGCAGAGGGGAGAGAGTGGATGAGCCGGGGAGAGGGAAGAATGTGGATGGGCCGGGGAGAGGGGAGAATGTGGATGTGCTGGGGAGAGGGGAGAATGTGGAATGGCCTGGGAGAGGGGAGAATGTGGATGGTCCGGAAAGAGGGCAGAGTGGATGGGCCGGGGAGAGGGGAGAATGTGGATTAGCCGGGGAGAGGGGGGAGAGAATGGATAGGCCGGGGAGAGGGGAAAATGTGGATAGGCCGGGGAGAGGGTAGAGAGTGTATAGGCCGGGGAGAGGGGAGTATGTGGATGGGCCGCGGAGAGGGGAAAGAGTGGATTGGCTGGGGAGAGGGGAGAATGTGGATAGGCTGGGCAGAGGGGAGAGAGTGGATAGGACGGGGAGATGAGAGAGAGAGTGGATAGGCCGGTGAGAGGGGAGCAAGTGGATGAGCCGGGGAGAGGGGAGAATGTGGATGGGCCGGGGAGAGGGGAGAATGTGGATGGGCCGGGGAGAGGGGAGAATATGGATGGGCCGGGGAGAGAGGAGAGAGTGGATAGGACGGAGAGAGGAGAGAGAGCGGATAGGCCGGGGAGAGAGGAGAATGTGGATGAGCCGGGGAGAGGGGAGAATGTAGATTAGCCGGGGAGAGGGGGGAGAGAATGGATAGGCCGAGGAGAGGGGAAAATGTGGATAGGCCGGGGAGAGGGTAGAGAGTGTATAGGCCGGGGCGGGGGGAGTATGTGGATGGGCCGCGGAGAGGGGAAAGAGTGGATGAGCCGGGGAGAGGGGAGAATGTGGATGGGCCGGGGAGAGGGGTGAATGTGGAAGGGCCAGGGAGAGGGGAGAGAGTGTATTGGCCGGGGAGAGTGGAGAATGTGGATGAGCCGGGGAGAGCGGAGAGAGTGGATAGGCCGGGAAGAGGGGAGAGAGTGGATAGGACAGAGAGAGGAGAGAGAGCGGATACGCCGGGGAGAGAGGAGAATGTGGATGAGCCGGGGAGAGGGGAGAGAACGGCTGAGCCGGGGAGAGGGGAGAATGTGGATGGGCCAGGGAGAGGGGAGAGAGTGTATAGGCCGGGGAGAGGGGAGTATGTAGATGGGCCGCGGAGAGGGGAAAGAGTGGATAGGCTGGGGAGATGGGAGAATGTGGATAGGCTGGGCAGAGGGGAGAGAGTGGATAGGCCGGTGAGAGGGGAGAGAGTGGATAGGCCGGGGAGATTGGAGAGAGTGGATAGGACGGGGAGATGAGAGAGAGAGTGGATAGGCCGGTGAGAGGGAGCAAGTGGATGAGCCGGGGATAGGTGAGAATATGGATGGGCCGGGGAGAGGGGAGAGAGTGGATGGGACGGGGAGAAGGGAGAATGTGGATTAATCGGGGAGAAGGGGGAGAGAGTGGATAGGCCGGGGAGAGGAGAGAGAGAGTGGATAGACCGGGGAGAGGAGAGAATGTGGATGGGCCGGGGAGAGGGGAGAATGTGGATGGGCTGGGGTGATGCGAGAATGTGGATGGGCCTTGGAGAGGGGAGAATATGGATGGGCCGGGGAGAGGGGAGAGAGTGGATGGACCGGGGATAGGGGGAGAGAGGGGATGAGCCAGGGAGACCGTAGAGAGTGGAGAGGCCGGGGAGAGGGGAGAATGTGGAAGGGCCGGGGAGAGGGGAGAATGTGGATGGGCCGGTGAGAGGGGAGAGAGTGGATGATCCAGGGAGAGGGGAGAGAGTGGATGATCCGGGGAGAGCGGAGAGAGTGGATGAGCTGGGGAGAGGGGAGAATGTGGATAGGCCGGGGAGAGGGGAGAATGTGGATGAGCCGGGGAGAGGGGAGAATGTGGATGGGCTGGGGTGATGCGAGAATGTGGATGGGCCGGGGAAAGGGGAGAATGTGGATATGCCGGGGAGAGGGGAGAATGTGGAAAGGCCGGGGAGTGGGGAGAATATGGATGGGCAGGGGAGAGGGGAGAGAGTGGATGGGCTGGGGAGAGGGGAGAATGTGGATGGGCCGGGGAGAGGTGAGAGAGTGGATTAACCGGGGAGAGGAGAGAGAGAGTGGATAGGCCGGGGAGAGGGGAGAATGTGGATGGGCCGGGGAGAGGGAAAAATGTGGATAGGCCGGGGAGAGGGGAGTTGTTGATGGGCTGGGGAGAGGGTAGAGAGTGGATAGGCCGGGGAGAGGGGAGAAAGTGGATAGGACGGGGAGAGGAGAGAGAGTGGATGAGCCGCGGAGATGGGAGAACGAGGATGGGCCGGGGAGAGGGAAGAGAGTGCATGAGCCAGGGAGAGGGGAGAATGTGGATGGGCCGGGGTGATGGGAGAATGTGGATGGGCCGGGGAGAAGGGAGAATGTGGATGGGCCGGAGAGAGAGGAGAATATGGATGGGCAGGGGAGAGGGGAGAAAGTGGATAGGCCGGGGAGAGGGGAGAATGTGGATGGGCCGGGGAGAGGGGAAAATGTGGATAGGCCGGGGAGAGGGGAGACAGTGGATAGGCTGGGTGAGGGGAGTATTGTGGATGGGCCGAGGAGAGGGGAGAGAGTGGATAGGTTGGGGAGAGGGGAGAATGTAGATAGGCCGGGGAGATGGGAGAACGAGGATGGGCCGGGTAGAGGGGAGAGAGTGGATGAGCCGGGGAGAGGGGGGAATGTGGATGGGCAGAGGTGATGGGAGAATGTGGATGGGCCGGTGCGAGGGGAGAATGTGGATGTGCCGGGGAGAGGGGAGAATGTGGATGGGTCGGGGAGAGGGGAAAGAGTGGATGGGCCGGGGATAGGGGAGAATGTGGATTAACCGGGGAGAGGAGAGAGAGAGTGGATAGGCCGGGGAGAGGGGAGAATGTGGATGGGCCGGGGAGAGGGAAAAATGTGGATAGGCCTGGGAGAGGGGAGTTGTTGATGGGCTGGGGAGAGGGGAGTTGTTGATGGGCTGGGGAGAGGGTAGAGAGTGGATAGGCTGGGGAGAGGGGAGAATGTGGATAGGCCGGGGAGATGGGAGAACGTGGATAGGCCAGGGAGAGGGGAGAATGTGGATGAGCCGGGGAGAGGGGAGAATGTGGCCGGGCCGGGGAGAGGGGAGAATGTGGATGGGCAGGGGAGAGGGGAGAATGTGGATGGGCCGGGGAGAGGGGAGAGAGGGGAATGGGCCTTGGAGAGGGGAGAATGTGGATGGGCCGGGGAGAGGGGAGAGAGTGGATGGACCGGGGATAGGGGGAGAGAGGGGATGAGCCAGGGAGACCGTAGAGAGTGGAGAGGCCGGGGAGAGGGGAGAATGTGGAAGGGCCGGGGAGAGGAGAGAATGTGGATGTGCCGGGGAGAGGGGAGAATGTGGATGGGTCGGGGAGAGGGGAAAGAGTGGATGGGCCGGGGATGGGGGAGAATGTGGATTAACCGGGGAGAGGAGAGAGAGAGTGGATAGGCCGGGGAGAGGGGAGAATGTGGATGGGCCGGGGAGAGGGAAAAATGTGGATGGGCCGGGGAGAGGGAAAAATGTGGATAGGCCGGGGAGAGGGGAGTTGTTGAAGGGCTGGGGAGAGGGGAGTTGTTGATGGGCTGGGGAGAGGGTAGAGAGTGGATAGGCTGGGGAGAGGGGAGAATGTGGATAGGCCGGGGAGATGGGAGAACGTGGATAGGCCAGGGAGAGGGGAGAATGTGGATGAGCCGGGGAGAGGGGAGAGAGTGGCTGAGCCGGGGAGAGGGGAGAATGTGGATGGGCTGGGGAGAGGGGAGAATGGGGATGAGCCGGGGAGAGGGGAGAATGTGGCCGGGCCGGGGAGAGGGGAGAATGTGGATGGGCAGGGGAGAGGGGAGAATGTGGATGGGCCGGGGAGAGGGGAGAGAGGGGAATGGGCCTTGGAGAGGGGAGAATGTGGATGGGCCGGGGAGAGGGGAGAGAGTGGATGGACCGGGGATAGGGGGAGAGAGGGGATGAGCCAGGGAGACCGTAGAGAGTGGAGAGGCCGGGGAGAGGGGAGAATGTGGATGGGCCGGTGAGAGGGGAGAGAGTGGATGGGCCGGGGAGATGAGAGAATGTGGATGAGCTGGGGAGAGGGGAGAATGTGGATGGGCCGGGGAGAGGGGAGAATGTGGATGGGCCGGGGAGAGTGGAGAATGTGGATGGGCCGGGAAGAGGGGAGAGAGTGAACAGGATGGGGAGAGGAAAGAGAGCAGATAGACCGGGGAGAGAGGAGAATGTGGATAGGCCGGGGAGAGGGGAGAATGTGGAAGGGCCGGGGAGAGGGGAGAATGTGGATGGGCCGGTGAGAGGGGAGAGAGTGGATGGGCCGGGGAGATGGGAGAATGTGGATGAGCTGGGGAGAGGGGAGAATGTGGATGGGCCGGGGAGAGGGGAGAATGTGGATGGGCCGGGGAGAGTGGAGAATGTGGATGGGCCGGGAAGAGGGGAGAGAGTGAACAGGATGGGGAGAGGAAAGAGAGCAGATAGACCGGGGAGAGAGGAGAATGTGGATAGGCCGGGGAGAGGGGAGAATGTGGATGAGCCGGGGAGATGGGAGAACGAGGATGGGCTGGGGAGAGGGGAGAGAGTGCATGAGCCGGGGAGAGGGGAGAATGTGGATGGGCTGGGGTGATGCGAGAATGTGGATGGGCCGGGGAGAGGGGAGAATGTGGATATGCCGGGGAGAGGGGAGAATGTGGAAAGGCCGGGGAGAGGGGAGAATATGGATGGGCAGGGGAGAGGGGAGAGAGTGGATGGGCTGGGGAGAGGGGAGAATGTGGATGGGCCGGGGAGAGGGAAAAATGTGGATAGGCCGAGGAGAGGGGAGTTGTTGATGGGCTGGGGAGAGGGTAGAGAGTGGATAGGCTGGGGAGAGGTTAGAATGTGGATAGGCCGGGGAGATGGGAGAACGTGGATAGGCCGGGGAGAGGGGAGAATGTGGATGAGCCGGGGAGAGGGGAGAGAGTGGCTGAGCCGGGGAGAGGGGAGAATGTGGATGGGCTGGGGAGAGGGGAGAATGGGGATGAGCCGGGGAGAGGGGAGAATGTGGATGCGCCGGGGAGAGGGGAGAATGGGGATGAGCTGGGAAGAGGGGAGAATGTGTCCGGGCCGGGGAGAGGGGAGAATGTGGATGGGCAGGGGAGAGGGGAGAGACTGGATGGGCCGGGGAGAGGGGAGAGAGTGGATAGGACGGGGAGAGGAGAGAGAGTGGATGAGCCGCGGAGATGGGAGAACGAGGATGGGCCGGGGAGAGGGAAGAGAGTGCATGAGCCAGGGAGTGGGGAGAATGTGGATGTGCCGGGGTGATGGGAGAATGTGGATGGGCCGGGGAGAAGGGAGAATGTGGATGGGCCGGGGAGAGGGGAGAGAGTGGATGAGCTGGGGAGAGGGGGGAATGTGGATGGGCAGAGGTGATGGGAGAATGTGGATGGGCTGGTGCGAGGGGAGAATGTGGATGTGCCGGGGAGAGGGGAGAATGTGGATGGGTCGGGGAGAGGGGAAAGAGTGGATGGGCCGGGGATAGGGGAGAATGTGGATTAACCGGGGAGAGGAGAGAGAGAGTGGATAGGCCGGGGAGAGGGGAGAATGTGGATGGGCCGGGGAGAGGGAAAAATGTGGATGGGCCGGGGAGAGGGAAAAATGTGGATAGGCCGGGGAGAGGGGAGTTGTTGAAGGGCTGGGGAGAGGGGAGTTGTTGATGGGCTGGGGAGAGGGTAGAGAGTGGATAGGCTGGGGAGAGGGGAGAATGTGGATAGGCCGGGGAGATGGGAGAACGTGGATAGGCCAGGGAGAGGGGAGAATGTGGATGAGCCGGGGAGAGGGGAGAGAGTGGCTGAGCCGGGGAGAGGGGAGAATGTGGATGGGCTGGGGAGAGGGGAGAATGGGGATGAGCCGGGGAGAGGGGAGAATGTGGCCGGGCCGGGGAGAGGGGAGAATGTGGATGGGCAGGGGAGAGGGGAGAATGTGGATGGGCCGGGGAGAGGGGAGAGAGGGGAATGGGCCTTGGAGAGGGGAGAATGTGGATGGGCCGGGGAGAGGGGAGAGAGTGGATGGACCGGGGATAGGGGGAGAGAGGGGATGAGCCAGGGAGACCGTAGAGAGTGGAGAGGCCGGGGAGAGGGGAGAATGTGGATGGGCCGGTGAGAGGGGAGAGAGTGGATGGGCCGGGGAGATGAGAGAATGTGGATGAGCTGGGGAGAGGGGAGAATGTGGATGGGCCGGGGAGAGGGGAGAATGTGGATGGGCCGGGGAGAGTGGAGAATGTGGATGGGCCGGGAAGAGGGGAGAGAGTGAACAGGATGGGGAGAGGAAAGAGAGCAGATAGACCGGGGAGAGAGGAGAATGTGGATAGGCCGGGGAGAGGGGAGAATGTGGAAGGGCCGGGGAGAGGGGAGAATGTGGATGGGCCGGTGAGAGGGGAGAGAGTGGATGGGCCGGGGAGATGGGAGAATGTGGATGAGCTGGGGAGAGGGGAGAATGTGGATGGGCCGGGGAGAGGGGAGAATGTGGATGGGCCGGGGAGAGTGGAGAATGTGGATGGGCCGGGAAGAGGGGAGAGAGTGAACAGGATGGGGAGAGGAAAGAGAGCAGATAGACCGGGGAGAGAGGAGAATGTGGATAGGCCGGGGAGAGGGGAGAATGTGGATGAGCCGGGGAGATGGGAGAACGAGGATGGGCTGGGGAGAGGGGAGGGAGTGCATGAGCCGGGGAGAGGGGAGAATGTGGATGGGCTGGGGTGATGCGAGAATGTGGATGGGCCGGGGAGAGGGGAGAATGTGGATATGCCGGGGAGAGGGGAGAATGTGGAAAGGCCGGGGAGAGGGGAGAATATGGATGGGCAGGGGAGAGGGGAGAGAGTGGATGGGCTGGGGAGAGGTTAGAATGTGGATGGGCCGGGGAGAGGGAAAAATGTGGATAGGCCGAGGAGAGGGGAGTTGTTGATGGGCTGGGGAGAGGGTAGAGAGTGGATAGGCTGGGGAGAGGTTAGAATGTGGATAGGCCGGGGAGATGGGAGAACGTGGATAGGCCGGGGAGAGGGGAGAATGTGGATGAGCCGGGGAGAGGGGAGAGAGTGCCTGAGCCGGGGAGAGGGGAGAATGTGGATGGGCTGGGGAGAGGGGAGAATGGGGATGAGCCGGGGAGAGGGGAGAATGTGGATGCGCCGGGGAGAGGGGAGAATGGGGATGAGCTGGGAAGAGGGGAGAATGTGTCCGGGCCGGGGAGAGGGGAGAATGTGGATGGGCAGGGGAGAGGGGAGAGACTGGATGGGCCGGGGAGAGGGGAGAGAGTGGATAGGACGGGGAGAGGAGAGAGAGTGGATGAGCCGCGGAGATGGGAGAACGAGGATGGGCCGGGGAGAGGGAAGAGAGTGCATGAGCCAGGGAGTGTGGAGAATGTGGATGTGCCGGGGTGATGGGAGAATGTGGATGGGCCGGGGAGAAGGGAGAATGTGGATGGGCTGGGGAGAGGGGAGAGAGTGGATGAGCTGGGGAGAGGGGGGAATGTGGATGGGCAGAGGTGATGGGAGAATGTGGATGGGCTGGTGCGAGGGGAGAATGTGGATGTGCCGGGGAGAGGGGAGAATGTGGATGGGTCGGGGAGAGGGGAAAGAGTGGATGGGCCGGGGATAGGGGAGAATGTGGATTAACCGGGGAGAGGAGAGAGAGAGTGGATAGGCCGGGGAGAGGGGAGAATGTGGATGGGCCGGGGAGAGGGAAAAGTGTGGATAGGCCGGGGAGAGGGGAGTTGTTGATGGGCTGGGGAGAGGGGAGTTGTTGATGGGCTGGGGAGAGGGTAGAGAGTGGATAGGCTGGGGAGAGGGGAGAATGTGGATAGGCCGGGGAGATGGGAGAACGTGGATAGGCCGGGGAGAGGGGAGAATGTGGATGAGCCGGGGAGAGGGGAGAGAGTGGCTGAGCCGGGAGAGGGGAGAATGTGGATGGGCTGGGGAGAGGGGAGAATGGGGATGAGCCGGGGAGAGGGGAGAATGTGGATGCGCCGGGGAGAGGGGAGAATGTGGATGGGCCGGGGAGAGGGGGAGAGAGGGGAATGGGCCTTGGAGAGGGGAGAATGTGGATGGGCCAGGAGAGGGGGAGAGAGTGGATGGACCGGGGATAGGGGGGAGAGAGGGGATGAGCCAGGGAGAGGGGAGAGAGTGGATGATCCGGGGAGAGGGGAGAGAGTGGATGGGCCGGGGAGATGGGAGAATGTGGATGAGCTGGGGAGAGGGGAGAATGTGGATGGGCCGGGGAGAGGGGAGAATGTGGATGGGCCGGGGAGAGTGGAGAATGTGGATGGGCCGGGAAGAGGGGAGAGAGTGAACAGGATGGGGAGAGGAGAGAGAGCAGATAGGCCGGGGAGAGAGGAGAATGTGGATAGGCCGGGGAGAGGGGAGAATGTGGATGAGCCGGGGAGATGGGAGAACGAGGATGGGCTGGGGAGAGGGGAGAGAGTGCATGAGCCGGGGAGAGGGGAGAATGTGGATATGCCGGGGAGAGGGGAGAGTGGAGGGGCCGGGGAGAGGGGAGAATGTGGATTAGCCGGGGAGAGGGGGAGAGAATGGATAGGCCGGGGAGAGGGGAAAATGTGGATAGGCTGGGGACAGGGGAGAATGTGGATGAGCCGGGGAGATGGGAGAACGAGGATGGGCTGGGGAGAGGGGAGAGAGTGCATGAGCCGGGGAGAGGGGAGAATGTGGATATGCCGGGGAGAGGGGAGAGTGGAGGGGCCGGGGAGAGGGGGGAGAGAATGGATAGGCCGGGGAGAGGGGAAAATGTGGATAGGCCGGGGAGAGGGTAGAGAGTGTATAGGCCGGGGAGAGGGGAGTATGTGGATGGGCCGCGGAGAGGGGAAAGAGTGGATAGGCTGGGGAGAGGGGAGAATGTGGATAGGCTGGGCAGAGGGGAGAGAGTGGATAGGCCGGTGAGAGGGGAGAATGTAGATAGGCAGGGGAGAGGGGAGAGAGTGGATGGGCCGGGAACAGGGGAGAATGTGGATGGGCCGGGGAGAGGGGTGAATGTGGATAGGCTGGGGACAGGGGAGAATGTGGATGGGCTGGGGAGAGTGGACAATGTGGATGAGCCAGGGAGAGCGGAGAGAGTGGATAGGCCGGGAGGAGGGGGAGAGAGTGGATAGGACGGAGAGAGGAGAGAGAGCGGATAGGCCGGGGAGAGAGGAGAACGTGGATGCGCCGGGGAGAGGGGAGAGAGTGGATAGGCCGGGGAAAGGGGAGAGAGTGGATGGGCCGGTGAGAGGGGAGCAAGTGGATGAGCCGGGGAGAGGGGAGAATGTGGATAGGCAGGGGAGAGGGGAGAATTTGGATGGGCCGGGGAGAGGGGAGAGAGTGGATGAGCCAGGGAGAGGGGAGAATGTGGATGGTCCGGGGAGAGGGGAGAATGTGGTTGGGCTGCGGAGAGGGGAGAATGTGGATGTGCCGAGGAGAGGGGAGAGACTGGATGGGCCGGGGAGAGGGGAGAGAGTGGATAGGACGGGGAGAGGAGAGAGAGTGGATGAGCCGCGGAGATGGGAGAACGAGGATGGGCCGGGGAGAGGGGAAAATGTGGATAGGCCGGGGAGAGGGGAGACAGTGGATAGGCCGGGGTGAGGGGAGTATTGTGGATGGGCCGAGGAGAGGGGAGAGAGTGGATAGGTTGGGGAGAGGGGAGAATGTGGATAGGCCGGGGAGATGGGAGAACGAGGATGTGCCGGGGAGAGGGGAGAGAGTGGATGAGCCGGGGAGAGGGGGGAATGTGGATGGGCAGAGGTGATGGGAGAATGTGGATGGGCCGGTGCGAGGGGAGAATGTGGATGTGCCGGGGAGAGGGGAGAATGTGGATGGGTCGGGGAGAGGGGAAAGAGTGGATGGGCCGGGGAGATGGAAAAATGTGGATAGGCCGGGGAGAGGGGAGTTGTTGATGGGCTGGGGAGAGGGTAGAGAGTGGATAGGCTGGGGAGAGGGGAGAATGTGGATAGGCCGGGGAGATGGGAGAACGTGGATAGGCCAGGGAGAGGGGAGAATGTGGATGAGCCCGGGAGAGGGGAGAGAGTGGTTGAGCCAGGGAGAGGGGAGAATGTGGATGGGCTGGGGAGAGGGGAGAATGGGGATGAGCCGGGGAGAGGGGAGAATGTGGATGCGCCGGGGAGAGGGGAGAATGGGGATGAGCCGGGAAGAGGGGAGAATGTGGCCGGGCCGGGGAGAGGGGAGAATGTGGATGGGCAGGGGAGAGGGGAGAATGTGGATGGGCCGGGGAGAGGGGAGAGAGGGGAATGGGCCTTGGAGAGGGGAGAATATGGATGGGCCGGGGAGAGGGGAGAGAGTGGATGGACCGGGGATAGGGGGAGAGAGGGGATGAGCCAGGGAGACCGTAGAGAGTGGAGAGGCCGGGGAGAGGGGAGAATGTGGAAGGGCCGGGGAGAGGGGAGAATGTGGATGGGCCGGTGAGAGGGGAGAGAGTGGATGATCCAGGGAGAGGGGAGAGAGTGGATGATCCGGGGAGAGCGGAGAGAGTGGATGAGCTGGGGAGAGGGGAGAATGTGCATGGGCCGGGGAGAGGGGAGAATGTGGATGGGCCGGGGAGAGTGGAGAATGTGGATAGGCCGGGGAGAGGGGAGAATGTGGATGAGCCGGGGAGATGGAAGAACGAGGATGGGCTGGGGAGAGAGGAGAGAGTGCATGAGCCGGGGAGAGGGGAGAATGTGGATGGGCTGGGGTGATGCGAGAATGTGGATGGGCCGGGGAAAGGGGAGAATGTGGATATGCCGGGGAGAGGGGAGAATGTGGAAAGGCCGGGGAGTGGGGAGAATATGGATGGGCAGGGGAGAGGGGAGAGAGTGGATGGGCTGGGGAGAGGGGAGAATGTGGATGGGCCGGGGAGAGGGAAAAATGTGGATAGGCCTGGGAGAGGGGAGTTGTTGATGGGCTGGGGAGAGGGGAGTTGTTGATGGGCTGGGGAGAGGGTAGAGAGTGGATAGGCTGGGGAGAGGGGAGAATGTGGATAGGCCGGGGAGATGGGAGAACGTGGATAGGCCAGGGAGAGGGGAGAATGTGGATGAGCCGGGGAGAGGGGAGAGAGTGGCTGAGCCGGGGAGAGGGGAGAATGTGGATGGGCTGGGGAGAGGGGAGAATGGGGATGAGCCGGGGAGAGGGGAGAATGTGGCCGGGCCGGGGAGAGGGGAGAATGTGGATGGGCATGGGAGAGGGGAGAATGTGGATGGGCCGGGGAGAGGGGAGAGAGGGGAATGGGCCTTGGAGAGGGGAGAATGTGGATGGGCCGGGGAGAGGGGAGAGAGTGGATGGACCGGGGATAGGGGGAGAGAGGGGATGAGCCAGGGAGACCGTAGAGAGTGGAGAGGCCGGGGACAGGGGAGAATGTGGAAGGGCCGGGGAGAGGGGAGAATGTGGATGTGCCGGGGAGAGGGGAAAGAGTGGATGAGCCGGGGAGAGGGGGGAATGTGGATGGGCAGAGGTGATGGGAGAATGTGGATGGGCCGGTGCGAGGGGAGAATGTGGATGTGCCGGGGAGAGGGGAGAATGTGGATGGGTCGGGGAGAGGGGAAAGAGTGGATGGGCCGGGGAGACGGAAAAATGTGGATAGGCCGGGGAGAGGGGAGTTGTTGATGGGCTGGGGAGAGGGTAGAGAGTGGATAGGCTGGGGAGAGGGGAGAATGTGGATAGGCCGGGGAGATGGGAGAACGTGGATAGGCCAGGGAGAGGGGAGAATGTGGATGAGCCGGGGAGAGGGGAGAGAGTGGTTGAGCCAGGGAGAGGGGAGAATGTGGATGGGCTGGGGAGAGGGGAGAATGGGGATGAGCCGGGGAGAGGGGAGAATGTGGATGCGCCGGGGAGAGGGGAGAATGGGGATGAGCCGGGAAGAGGGGAGAATGTGGCCGGGCCGGGGAGAGGGGAGAATGTGGATGGGCAGGGGAGAGGGGAGAATGTGGATGGGCCGGGGAGAGGGGAGAGAGGGGAATGGGCCTTGGAGAGGGGAGAATATGGATGGGCCGGGGAGAGGGAGAGAGTGGATGGACCGGGGATAGGGGGAGAGAGGGGATGAGCCAGGGAGACCGTAGAGAGTGGAGAGGCCGGGGAGAGGGGAGAATGTGGAAGGGCCGGGGAGAGGGGAGAATGTGGATGGGCCGGTGAGAGGGGAGAGAGTGGATGATCCAGGAGAGGGGAGAGAGTGGATGATCCGGGGAGAGCGGAGAGAGTGGATGAGCTGGGGAGAGGGGAGAATGTGCATGGGCCGGGGAGAGGGGAGAATGTGGATGGGCCGGGGAGAGTGGAGAATGTGGATAGGCCGGGGAGAGGGGAGAATGTGGATGAGCCGGGGAGATGGAAGAACGAGGATGGGCTGGGGAGAGAGGAGAGAGTGCATGAGCCGGCGAGAGGGGAGAATGTGGATGGGCTGGGGTGATGCGAGAATGTGGATGGGCCGGGGAAAGGGGAGAATGTGGATATGCCGGGGAGAGGGGAGAATGTGGAAAGGCCGGGGAGTGGGGAGAATATGGATGGGCAGGGGAGAGGGGAGAGAGTGGATGGGCTGGGGAGAGGGGAGAATGTGGATGGGCCGGGGAGAGGGAAAAATGTGGATAGGCCTGGGAGAGGGGAGTTGTTGATGGGCTGGGGAGAGGGGAGTTGTTGATGGGCTGGGGAGAGGGTAGAGAGTGGATAGGCTGGGGAGAGGGGAGAATGTGGATAGGCCGGGGAGATGGGGAGAACGTGGATAGGCCAGGGAGAGGGGAGAATGTGGATGAGCCGGGGAGAGGGGAGAGAGTGGCTGAGCCGGGGAGAGGGGGAGAATGTGGATGGGCTGGGGAGAGGGGAGAATGGGGATGAGCCGGGGAGAGGGGAGAATGTGGCCGGGCCGGGGAGAGGGGAGAATGTGGATGGGCAGGGGAGAGGGGAGAATGTGGATGGGCCGGGGAGAGGGGAGAGAGGGGAATGGGCCTTGGAGAGGGGAGAATGTGGATGGGCCGGGGAGAGGGGAGAGAGTGGATGGACCGGGGATAGGGGGAGAGAGGGGATGAGCCAGGGAGACCGTAGAGAGTGGAGAGGCCGGGGACAGGGGAGAATGTGGAAGGGCCGGGGAGAGGGGAGAATGTGGATGTGCCGGGGAGAGGGGAGAATGTGGATGGGCCGGGAAGAGGGGAGAGAGTGAACAGGATGGGGAGAGGAAAGAGAGCAGATAGACCGGGGAGAGAGGAGAATGTGGATAGGCTGGGGAGAGGGGAGAATGTGGAAGGGCCGGGGAGAGGGGAGAATGTGGATGGGCCGGTGAGAGGGGAGAGAGTGGATGGGCCGGGGAGATGGGAGAATGTGGATGAGCTGGGGAGAGGGGAGAATGTGGATGGGCCGGGGAGAGTGGAGAATGTGGATGGGCCGGGAAGAGGGGAGAGAGTGAACAGGATGGGGAGAGGAAAGAGAGCAGATAGACCGGGGAGAGAGGAGAATGTGGATAGGCCGGGGAGAGGGGAGAATGTGGATGAGCCGGGGAGATGGGAGAACGAGGATGGGCTGGGGAGAGGGGAGAGAGTGCATGAGCCGGGGAGAGGGGAGAATGTGGATGGGCTGGGGTGATGCGAGAATGTGGATGGGCCGGGGAGAGGGGAGAATGTGGATATGCCGGGGAGAGGGGAGAATGTGGAAAGGCCGGGGAGAGGGGAGAGAATATGGATGGGCAGGGGAGAGGGGAGAGAGTGGATAGGCTGGGGAGAGGTTAGAATGTGGATAGGCCGGGGAGATGGGAGAACGTGGATAGGCCGGGGAGAGGGGAGAATGTGGATGAGCCGGGGAGAGGGGAGAGAGTGGCTGAGCCGGGGAGAGGGGAGAATGTGGATGGGCTGGGGAGAGGGGAGAATGGGGATGAGCCGGGGAGAGGGGAGAATGTGGATGCGCAGGGGAGAGGGGAGAATGGGGATGAGCTGGGAAGAGGGGAGAATGTGGCCGGGCCGGGGAGAGGGGGAGAATGTGGATGGGCAGGGGAGAGGGGAGAGACTGGATGGGCCGGGGAGAGGGGAGAGAGTGGATAGGACGGGGAGAGGAGAGAGAGTGGATGAGCCGCGGAGATGGGAGAACGAGGATGGGCCGGGGAGAGGGAAGAGAGTGCATGAGCCAGGGAGTGGGGAGAATGTGGATGTGCCGGGGTGATGGGAGAATGTGGATGGGCCGGGGAGAAGGGAGAATGTGGATGGGCCGGGGAGAGGGGAGTTGTTGATGGGCTGGGGAGAGGGGAGAATGTGGATGGGTCGGGGAGAGGGGAAAGAGTGGATGGGCCGGGGATAGGGGAGAATGTGGATTAACCGGGGAGAGGAGAGAGAGAGTGGATAGGCGGGGAGAGGGGAGAATGTGGATGGGCCGGGGAGAGGGAAAAGTGTGGATAGGCCGGGGAGAGGGGAGTTGTTGATGGGCTGGGGAGAGGGGAGTTGTTGATGGGCTGGGGAGAGGGTAGAGAGTGGATAGGCTGGGGAGAGGGGAGAATGTGGATAGGCCGGGGAGATGGGAGAACGTGGATAGGCCGGGGAGAGGGGAGAATGTGGATGAGCCGGGGAGAGGGGAGAGAGTGGCTGAGCCGGGGAGAGGGGAGAATGTGGATGGGCTGGGGAGAGGGGAGAATGGGGATGAGCCGGGGGAGAGGGGAGAATGTGGATGCGCCGGGGAGAGGGGAGAATGTGGATGGGCCGGGGAGAGGGGAGAGAGGGGAATGGGACTTGGAGAGGGGAGAATGTGGATGGGCCAGGGAGAGGGGAGAGAGTGGATGGACCGAGGATAGGGGGAGAGAGGGGATGAGCCAGGGAGAGGGGAGAGAGTGGATGATCCGGGGAGAGGGGAGAGAGTGGATGGGCCGAGGAGAGGGGAGAGAGTGGATGGGCCGGGGAGATGGGAGAATGTGGATGAGCTGGGGAGAGGGGAGAATGTGGATGGGCCGGGGAGAGGGGAGAATGTGGATGGGCCGGGGAGAGTGGAGAATGTGGATGGGCCGGGAAGAGGGGAGAGAGTGAACAGGATGGGGAGAGGAGAGAGAGCAGATAGGCCGGGGAGAGAGGAGAATGTGGATAGGCCGGGGAGAGGGGAGAATGTGGATGAGCCGGGGAGATGGGAGAACGAGGATGGGCTGGGAGAGGGAGACAGTGCATGAGCCGGGGAGAGGGGAGAATGTGGATATGCCGGGGAGAGGGGAGAGTGGAGGGGCCGGGGAGAGGGGAGAATGTGGATTAGCCGGGGAGAGGGGGGAGAGAATGGATAGGCCGGGGAGAGGGGAAAATGTGGATAGGCCGGGGAGAGGGTAGAGAGTGTATAGGCCGGGGAGAGGGGAGTATGTGGATGGGCCGCGGAGAGGGGAAAGAGTGGATAGGCTGGGGAGAGGGGAGAATGTGGATAGGCTGGGCAGAGGGGAGAGAGTGGATAGGCCGGTGAGAGGGGAGAATGTAGATACGCCGGGGAGAGGGGGAGAGAGTGGATGGGCCGGGAACAGGGGAGAATGTGGATGGGCCGGGGAGAGGGGTGAATGTGGATAGGCTGGGGACAGGGGAGAATGTGGATGAGCCGGGGAGATGGGAGAACGAGGATGGGCTGGGGAGAGGGGAGAGAGTGCATGAGCCGGGGAGAGGGGAGAATGTGGATATGCCGGGGAGAGGGGAGAGTGGAGGGGCCGGGGAGAGGGGGGGAGAGAATGGATAGGCCGGGGAGAGGGGAAAATGTGGATAGGCCGGGGAGAGGGTAGAGAGTGTATAGGCCGGGGAGAGGGGAGTATGTGGATGGGCCGCGGAGAGGGGAAAGAGTGGATAGGCTGGGGAGAGGGGAGAATGTGGATAGGCTGGGCAGAGGGGAGGGAGTGGATAGGCCGGTGAGAGGGGAGAATGTAGATAGGCCGGGGAGAGGGGAGAGAGTGGATGGGCCGGGAACAGGGGAGAATGTGGATGGGCCGGGGAGAGGGGTGAATGTGGATAGGCTGGGGACAGGGGAGAATGTGGATGGGCTGGGGAGAGTGGACAATGTGGATGAGCCAGGGAGAGCGGAGAGAGTGGATAGGCCGGGAGGAGGGGAGAGAGTGGATAGGACGGAGAGAGGAGAGAGAGCGGATAGGCCGGGGAGAGAGGAGAACGTGGATGCGCCGGGGAGAGGGGAGAGAGTGGATAGGCCGGGGAAAGGGGAGAGAGTGGATGGGCCGGTGAGAGGGGAGCAAGTGGATGAGCCGGGGAGAGGGGAGAATGTGGATAGGCAGGGGAGAGGGGAGAATTTGGATGGGCCGGGGAGAGGGGGAGAACGAGGATGAGCCGGGGAGAGGGGAGAGAGTGGATGGGCCGGGGAGATGGGAGAATGTGGATGGGCCGGGGAGAGGGGAGAATGTGGATGTGCCGGGGAGAGGGGTGAATGTGGATAGGCCGGGGACAGGGGAGAATGTGGATGGGCTGGGGAGAGTGGAGACAGTGGATAGGCCGGGAAGAGGGGAGAATGTGGATGAGCCGGGGAGAGCAGAGACAGTGGATAGACCGGGGAGAGGGGAGAGAGTGGATAGGACGGAGAGAGGAGAGAGAGCGGATAGGCCGGGGAGAGAGGAGAATGTGGATGAGCCGGGGAGAGGGAGAATGTGGATGGTCCGGGGAGAAGGGAGAATGTGGATTTGCCGGGGGAGATGGGAGAGAGTGGACAGAAGAAGAGGAGAGGAGAGAGAGTGGATAGTCCGGGTAGAGGGGAAAATGTGGATAGGCTGGGGAGAGGGGAGAGAGTGGATAGGCCGAGGAGAGGGGAGAATGTGGATGAGCCAGGGAGAGGGGAGAATGTGGATAGTCAGGGTACATGGGAGCATGTGGATGGGCTGGGGAGAGGGGAGATTGTGGATGTGCCAGGGAGAGGGGAGAGAGTGAATGAAACGGGGAGAGGGGAGAATGTGGATGGGCCGGAGAGAGGAAAGAGAGTGGATAGACCGGGTAGATGGGAGAATGTGGATGGGCCGGAGAGAGGGGAGAGAGTGGATAGGCCGGGGAGATTGGAGAGAGTGGATAGGACGGGGAGATGAGAGAGAGAGTGGATAGGCCGGCGAGAGGGGAGAATGTGGATAGGCTGGGCAGAGGGGGGAGAGTGGATAGGCCGGGGAGAGTAGAGAATGTGGATGAGCCGGGGAGATGGGAGAACGAGGATGGGCCGGGGAGAGGGGTGAGAGTGGATGAGCCGGGGAGAGGGGAGAATGTGGATGGGCTGGGGAGAGGGCAGAATGTTTATGGGCCGGGGAGAGGGGAGAGAGTGGATGATCCGGGGAGAGGGGAGAATGTGGATGGGCTGGGGAGAGGGGAGAATGTGGATGTGCTGGTGAGAGGGGAGAGACTGGATGATCCGGGGAGAGGGGAGAGAGTGGATGGGCCGGGGAGATGGGAGAATATGGATAGGCAGGGGAGATTGGAGAATGTGGTTGGGCTGGGG
>NW_027277010.1:0-32689 GCF_030028105.1 Mobula birostris
CGGCGAGGCTGGAGGCTGGGGACTAGCGGCGAGGCTGGAGGCTGGAGGCTGGGGACTAGCGGCGAGGCTGGAGGCTGGAGGCTGGGGACTAGCGGCGAGGCTGGATGCTGGAGGCTGGGGACTGGCGGCGAGGCTGGAGGCTGGAGACTAGCGGCGAGGCTGGAGGCTGGAGGCTGGGAACTAGCTGCGAGGCTGGAGGCTGGAGGCTGGGGCGAGCTGTGAGACTGGAGGCTGGGGACTAGCGGCGAGGCTGGAGGCTGGGGACTAGCGGCGAGGCTGGAGGCTGGGCACTAGCTGCGAGGCTGGAGGCTGGAGGTTGGGGACTAGCAGCGAGGCTGGAGGCTGGGGACTAGCGGCGAGGCTGGAGGCTGGAGACTAGAGGCAAGGCGAGGCTGGAGGCTGGGGACTAGAGGCAAGGCGAGGCTGGAGGCTGGGGACTAGAGGCGATGCTGGAGGCTGGGGGCTGGAGACTGGAGGCGAGCCTGGAAGCTGGGGACTAGAGGCGAGTCTGGAGGCTGGGGACTAGCGGCGAGGCTGGAGGCTGGAAACTAGAGACGAGGCTGGAGGCTGGGGACTAACGGCGAGTCTGGAGGCTGGGGACTAGCTGCGAAGCTGGAGGCTGGGGACTAGCTGCGAAGCTGGAGGCTGGGGACTAGAGGCGAGACTGGCGGCTGGGGACTAGAGGTGAGGCTGGAGGCTGGGGACTAGAGGCGAGTCTGGAGGCTGGGGACTAGAGGCGAGTCTGGGTGCCAGAGGCGAGGATGGAGGCTGGGGACTAGAGGCGAGGCTGGGGACCAGAGGCGAGGATGGAGGCTGGGGACTAGAGGCGAGGCTGGAGGCTGCAGACTAGCGGCGAGGCTGGAGGCTGGAGACTAGCGGCGAGGCTGGAGGCTGGAGCCTGGTGGCTGGGGACTAGTGTCGAAGCTGGAGGATGGAGGCTGGGTACTAGCGGCGAGGCTGGAGGCTCGGGACTAGCGGCGAGGCTGGAGGCTGGAGGCTGGGGACTAGCGGCGAGGCTGGAGGCTGGAGGCTGGGGACTAGCGGCGAGGCTGGATGCTGGAGGCTGGGGACTGGCGGCGAGGCTGGAGGCTGGAGACTAGCGGCGAGGCTGGAGGCTGGAGGCTGGGAACTAGCTGCGAGGCTGGAGGCTGGAGGCTGGGGCGAGCTGTGAGACTGGAGGCTGGGGACTAGCGGCGAGGCTGGAGGCTGGGGACTAGCGGCGAGGCTGGAGGCTGGGCACTAGCTGCGAGGCTGGAGGCTGGAGGTTGGGGACTAGCAGCGAGGCTGGAGGCTGGGGACTAGCGGCGAGGCTGGAGGCTGGAGACTAGAGGCAAGGCGAGGCTGGAGGCTGGGGACTAGAGGCAAGGCGAGGCTGGAGGCTGGGGACTAGAGGCGATGCTGGAGGCTGGGGGCTGGAGACTGGAGGCGAGCCTGGAAGCTGGGGACTAGAGGCGAGTCTGGAGGCTGGGGACTAGCGGCGAGGCTGGAGGCTGGAGACTAGAGACGAGGCTGGAGGCTGGGGACTAACGGCGAGTCTGGAGGCTGGGGACTAGCTGCGAAGCTGGAGGCTGGGGACTAGAGGCGAGGCTGGAGGCTGGGGACTGGAGACTAGAGGCAAGGCTGGAGGCTGGAGACTAGAGTCTAGAGGCGAGGCTGGTGGCTGGAGACCAGAGGCGAGGGTGGTGGCTGGAGACCAGAGGCGAGGCTGGAGGCCGGGGACGAGCGGCGAGGCTGGAGGCCGGGGATGGGAGGCGAGGCTGGAGGCTGGAGCATGTGGACTAGAGGCGATCTGGAGGCTGGAGGCTGGGGACTAGAGCGAGGCTGGAGGCTGGAGAGTAGCAGCGATGCTGGAGGCTGGAGGCTGGGGACTAGAGGCGAGACTGGCGGCTGGGGACTAGAGGTGAGGCTGGAGGCTGGGGACTAGAGGCGAGTCTGGAGGCTGGGGACTAGAGGCGAGTCTGGGTGCCAGAGGCGAGGATGGAGGCTGTGGACTAGAGGCGAGGCTGGGGGCCAGAGGCGAGGATGGAGGCTGTGGACTAGAGGCGAGGCTGGGGGCCAGAGGCGAGGATGGAGGCTGGGGACTAGAGGCGAGGCTGGAGGCTGGGGACTAGCGGCGAGGCTGGAGGCTGGAGACTAGCGGCGAGGCTGGAGGCTGGAGCCTGGTGGCTGGGGACTAGTGTCGAAGCTGGAGGATGGAGGCTGGGTACTAACGGCGAGGCTGGAGGCTGGGGACTAGCGGCGAGGCTGGAGTCTGGAGGCTGGGGACTAGCGGCGAGGCTGGAGGCTGGAGGCTGGGGACTAGCGGCGAGGCTGGATGCTGGAGGCTGGGGACTGGCGGCGAGGCTGGAGGCTGGAGACTAGCGGCGAGGCTGGAGGCTGGAGGCTGGGAACTAGCTGCGAGGCTGGAGGCTGGAGGCTGGGGCGAGCTGTGAGACTGGAGGCTGGGGACTAGCGGCGAGGCTGGAGGCTGGGGACTAGCGGCGAGGCTGGAGGCTGGGCACTAGCTGCGAGGCTGGAGGCTGGAGGTTGGGGACTAGCAGCGAGGCTGGAGGCTGGGGACTAGCGGCGAGGCTGGAGGCTGGAGACTAGAAGCAAGGCGAGGCTGGAGGCTGGGGACTAGAGGCAAGGCGAGGCTGGAGGCTGGGGACTAGAGGCGATGCTGGAGGCTGGGGGCTGGAGACTGGAGGCGAGCCTGGAAGCTGGGGACTAGAGGCGAGTCTGGAGGCTGGGGACTAGCGGCGAGGCTGGAGGCTGGAAACTAGAAGCGAGGCTGGAGGCTGGAGACTGGAGGCGAGCCTGGAAGCTGGGGACTAGAGGCGAGTCTGGAGGCTGGGGACCAGAGGCGAGGCTGGGGACCAGAGGCGAGGCTGGGGACCAGAGGCGAGGCTGGAGGCTGGGGACCAGAGGCGAGGCTGGAGGCTGGGGACTAGAAGCGAGGCTGGAGGCTGGAGACTGGAGACCAGAGGTGAGTCTGGAGGCTGGAGTCTAGAGACTAGAGGAGAGGCTGGAGACTAGAGGCGAGGTTGGAGACTGGAGACTGGGGACCAGAGGCGAGGCTGGGGACCACAGACGAGGCTGGAGGTTGGAGACTAGAAGCGAGTCTGGAGGCTGGAGTCTAGAGACGAGTCTGGAGGCTGGAGTCTAGAGACGAGTCTGGAGGCTGGAGTCTAGAGACTGGAGACTGGGGACTAGAGGCGAGGCTGGGGACTAGATGCTGGGGACCAGAGGCGAGGATGGAGGCTGGAGACTAGAGGCGAAGCTGGAGGCTGGAGACTAGAAGCGAGGCTGGAGACTGGAGACTGTAGACTAGAGGCGAGTCTGGAGGCTGGAGTCTAGAGGCGAGTCTGGAGGCTGGAGTCTAGAGGCGAGTCTGGAGGCTGGAGGTTGGAAACTAGAGGCGAGGCTGGAGACTAGAGGCGAGGCTGAGGCTGGAGACTAGAAGCGAGGCTGGAGACTGGAGACTGTAGACTAGAGGCGAGTCTGGAGGCTGGAGTCTAGAGGCGAGTCTGGAGGCTGGAGTCTAGAGGCGAGTCTGGAGGCTGGAGGTTGGAGACTAGAGGCGAGGCTGGAGACTAGAGGAGAGGTTGGAGACTGGAGACTGGGGACTAGAGGCGAGACTGGGGACCAGAGGCGAGGCTGGGACTAGAGGCGAGGCTGGAGGCTGGAGGCTGGGGACAGAGGCGAGGCTGGAGGCTAGGGACTCGAGGCGAGGCTGGAGGCTGGAGGCTGGGGACTAGCGGCGAGGCTGGAGGCTGGAGGCTGGGGACTAGCGGCGAGGCTGGAGGCTGGAGCCTGGCGGCTGGGGAGTAGCATCGAAGCTGGAGGCTGGAGGCTGGGTACCAGCGGCGAGGCTGCAGGCTGGAGGCTGGGAACTAGCGGCGAGGCTGGAGGCTGGAGGCTGGGGACTAGCGGCGAGGCTGGATGCTGGAGGCTGGGGACCAGCTGCGAGGCTGGATGCTGGAGGCTGGGGCGAGCGGTGAGGCTGGAGGCTGGGGACTAGCGGCGAGGCTGGAGGCTGGGGACTAGCGGTGAGGCTGTAGGCTGGGGACTAGCGGCGTGGCTGGAGACTGGGGACTAGCGGCGAGGCTGGAGACTGGGGACTAACGGCGAGGCTGGAGGCTGGTGACTAGAGGCGAGGCTGGAGGCTCGGGACTAGCGGCGAGACTGGCGGCTGGAGGCTGGGGACTATCTGCGAGGCTGGAGGCTGGGGACTGGAGACTAGAGGCGAGGCTGGAGGCTGGAGACTAGTGTCTAGAGGCGAGGCTGGTGGCTGGAGACCAGAGGCGAGGCTGGTGGCTGGAGACCAGAGGTGAGGCTGGCAGCTGGGGACGAGCGGCGAGGCTGTAGGCCGGGGACGGGAGGCGAGGCTGGAGGCTGGAGCATGTGGACTAGAGGCGAGTCTGGAGGCTGGAGGCTGGGGACTAGAGCGAGGCTGGAGGCTGGAGAGTAGCAGCGAGGCTGGAGGCTGGAGGCTGGAGACTAGAGGCGAGGCTGGAGGCTGGAGGCTGGGGACTAGAGGCGAGCCTGGAGGCTGGAGAATAGAGGCGAGGCTGGAGGCTGGAGAATAGAGGCGAGGCTGGAGGCTGGTGACCAGAGGCGAGGCTGGAGGCTCGGGACTAGCGGCGAGACTGGCGGCTGGAGGCTGGGGACTAGCTGCGAAGCTGGAGGCTGGGGACTAGAGGCGAGGCTGGAGGCTGGGGACTGGAGACTAGAGGCGAGGCTGGAGGCTGGAGACTAGAGTCTAGAGGCGAGGCTGGTGGCTGGAGACCAGAGGCGAGGGTGGTGGCTGGAGACCAGAGGCGAGGCTGGAGGCCGGGGACGAGCGGCGAGGCTGGAGGCCGGGGATGGGAGGCGAGGCTGGAGGCTGGAGCATGTGGACTAGAGGCGATCTGGAGGCTGGAGGCTGGGGACTAGAGCGAGGCTGGAGGCTGGAGAGTAGCAGCGATGCTGGAGGCTGGAGGCTGGGGACTAGAGGCGAGACTGGCGGCTGGGGACTAGAGGTGAGGCTGGAGGCTGGGGACTAGAGGCGAGTCTGGAGGCTGGGGACTAGAGGCGAGTCTGGGTGCCAGAGGCGAGGATGGAGGCTGGGGACTAGAGGCGAGGCTGGGGACCAGAGGCGAGGATGGAGGCTGGGGACTAGAGGCGAGGCTGGAGGCTGCAGACTAGCGGCGAGGCTGGAGGCTGGAGACTAGCGGCGAGGCTGGAGGCTGGAGCCTGGTGGCTGGGGACTAGTGTCGAAGCTGGAGGATGGAGGCTGGGTACTAGCGGCGAGGCTGGAGGCTGGGGACTAGCGGCGAGGCTGGAGGCTGGAGGCTGGGGACTAGCGGCGAGGCTGGAGGCTGGAGGCTGGGGACTAGCGGCGAGGCTGGATGCTGGAGGCTGGGGACTGGCGGCGAGGCTGGAGGCTGGAGACTAGCGGCGAGGCTGGAGGCTGGAGGCTGGGAACTAGCTGCGAGGCTGGAGGCTGGAGGCTGGGGCGAGCTGTGAGACTGGAGGCTGGGGACTAGCGGCGAGGCTGGAGGCTGGGGACTAGCGGCGAGGCTGGAGGCTGGGCACTAGCTGCGAGGCTGGAGGCTGGAGGTTGGGGACTAGCAGCGAGGCTGGAGGCTGGGGACTAGCGGCGAGGCTGGAGGCTGGAGACTAGAGGCAAGGCGAGGCTGGAGGCTGGGGACTAGAGGCAAGGCGAGGCTGGAGGCTGGGGACTAGAGGCGATGCTGGAGGCTGGGGGCTGGAGACTGGAGGCGAGCCTGGAAGCTGGGGACTAGAGGCGAGTCTGGAGGCTGGGGACTAGCGGCGAGGCTGGAGGCTGGAAACTAGAGACGAGGCTGGAGGCTGGGGACTAACGGCGAGTCTGGAGGCTGGGGACTAGCTGCGAAGCTGGAGGCTGGGGACTAGAGGCGAGACTGGCGGCTGGGGACTAGAGGTGAGGCTGGAGGCTGGGGACTAGAGGCGAGTCTGGAGGCTGGGGACTAGAGGCGAGTCTGGGTGCCAGAGGCGAGGATGGAGGCTGGGGACTAGAGGCGAGGCTGGGGACCAGAGGCGAGGATGGAGGCTGGGGACTAGAGGCGAGGCTGGAGGCTGCAGACTAGCGGCGAGGCTGGAGGCTGGAGACTAGCGGCGAGGCTGGAGGCTGGAGCCTGGTGGCTGGGGACTAGTGTCGAAGCTGGAGGATGGAGGCTGGGTACTAGCGGCGAGGCTGGAGGCTGGGGACTAGCGGCGAGGCTGGAGGCTGGAGGCTGGGGACTAGCGGCGAGGCTGGAGGCTGGAGGCTGGGGACTAGCGGCGAGGCTGGATGCGGGAGGCTGGGGACTGGCGGCGAGGCTGGAGGCTGGAGACTAGCGGCGAGGCTGGAGGCTGGAGGCTGGGAACTAGCTGCGAGGCTGGAGGCTGGAGGCTGGGGCGAGCTGTGAGACTGGAGGCTGGGGACTAGCGGCGAGGCTGGAGGCTGGGGACTAGCGGCGAGGCTGGAGGCTGGGCACTACCTGCGAGGCTGGAGGCTGGAGGTTGGGGACTAGCAGCGAGGCTGGAGGCTGGGGACTAGCGGCGAGGCTGGAGGCTGGAGACTAGAGGCAAGGCGAGGCTGGAGGCTGGGGACTAGAGGCAAGGCGAGGCTGGAGGCTGGGGACTAGAGGCGATGCTGGAGGCTGGGGGCTGGAGACTGGAGGCGAGCCTGGAAGCTGGGGACTAGAGGCGAGTCTGGAGGCTGGGGACTAGCGGCGAGGCTGGAGGCTGGAGACTAGAGACGAGGCTGGAGGCTGGGGACTAACGGCGAGTCTGGAGGCTGGGGACTAGCTGCGAAGCTGGAGGCTGGGGACTAGAGGCGAGGCTGGAGGCTGGGGACTGGAGACTAGAGGCGAGGCTGGAGGCTGGAGACTAGAGTCTAGAGGCGAGGCTGGTGGCTGGAGACCAGAGGCGAGGGTGGTGGCTGGAGACCAGAGGCGAGGCTGGAGGCCGGGGACGAGCGGCGAGGCTGGAGGCCGGGGATGGGAGGCGAGGCTGGAGGCTGGAGCATGTGGACTAGAGGCGATCTGGAGGCTGGAGGCTGGGGACTAGAGCGAGGCTGGAGGCTGGAGAGTAGCAGCGATGCTGGAGGCTGGAGGCTGGGGACTAGAGGCGAGACTGGCGGCTGGGGACTAGAGGTGAGGCTGGAGGCTGGGGACTAGAGGCGAGTCTGGAGGCTGGGGGCCAGAGGCGAGGATGGAGGCTGTGGACTAGAGGCGAGGCTGGGGGCCAGAGGCGAGGATGGAGGCTGGGGACTAGAGGCGAGGCTGGAGGCTGGGGACTAGCGGCGAGGCTGGAGGCTGGAGACTAGCGGCGAGGCTGGAGGCTGGAGCCTGGTGGCTGGGGACTAGTGTCGAAGCTGGAGGATGGAGGCTGGGTACTAGCGGCGAGGCTGGAGGCTGGGGACTAGCGGCGAGGCTGGAGTCTGGAGGCTGGGGACTAGCGGCGAGGCTGGAGGCTGGAGGCTGGGGACTAGCGGCGAGGCTGGATGCTGGAGGCTGGGGACTGGCGGCGAGGCTGGAGGCTGGAGACTAGCGGCGAGGCTGGAGGCTGGAGGCTGGGAACTAGCTGCGAGGCTGGAGGCTGGAGGCTGGGGCGAGCGGTGAGGCTGGAGGCTGGGGACTAGCAGCGAGGCTGGAGGCTGGGGACTAGCGGCGAGGCTGGAGGCTGGGCACTAGCTGCGAGGCTGGAGGCTGGAGGTTGGGGACTAGCGGCGAGGCTGGAGGCTGGGGACTAGTGGCGAGGCTGGAGGCTGGAGACTAGAGGCAAGGCGAGGCTGGAGGCTGGGGACTAGAGGCAAGGCGAGGCTGGAGGCTGGGGACTAGAGGCGATGCTGGAGGCTGGGGGCTGGAGACTGGAGGCGAGCCTGGAAGCTGGGGACTAGAGGCGAGTCTGGAGGCTGGGGACTAGCGGCGAGGCTGGAGGCTGGAGACTAGAGACGAGGCTGGAGGCTGGGGACTAACGGCGAGTCTGGAGGCTGGGGACTAGCGGCGAGGCTGGAGGCTGGAGTCTAGAGGCGATGCTGGAGGCTGGAGACTGGAGACTAGAGGCGAGTCTGGAGGCCGGAGACTAGAGGCGAAGCTGGGGGCCAGAGACTAGAGGCGAGGCTGGGGGCCAGAGACTAGGGGCGAGGCTGGGGGCCGGAGACTGGGAACTCGCGGCGAGGCTGGAGGCTGGAGGCTGGGGACTGGCGGCGAGTCTGGATGCTGGAGGCTGGGGACAAGCAGCCAGGCTGGAGGCTGAAGGCTGGAGGCTGCGGACTAGAGGCGGGGCTGGAGGCTGGAGACTAGAGGCGAGGCTGGAGGCTGGAAGCTGGGGACTAGCGGCGAGACTGGAGGCTGGAGACTAGCGGCGAGGCTGGAGGCTGGGGAGTAACTGCGAGGCTGGAGGCTGGGGAGTAACTGCGAGGCTGGAGGCTGGGGACTAGCGGCGAGGCTGGAGGCTGGGGACTAGCGGCGAGGCTGGAGGCTGGGGACTAGCGGCGAGGCTGGAGGCTGGGGGCTGGGGACTAGCGGCGAGGCTGGGGGCTGGGGACTCGCGGCGAGGCTGGGGGCTGGGGACTAGCGGCGAGGCTGGGGGCTGGGGACTAGCGGCGAGGCTGGGGGCTGGGGACTAGCGGCGAGGCTGGGGGCTGGGGACTAGCGGCGAGGCTGGGGGCTGGGGACTAGCGGCGAGGCTGGGGGCTGGAGTCTGGGGACTAGCGGCCAGGCTGGAGGCTGGAGGTTGGGGACTAGAGGCGAGGCTGGGGGCTGGAGGCTGCGGACTAGAGGCGGAGCTGGAGGCTGGAGACTAGAGGCGAGGCTGTAGGCTGGAAGCTGGGGACTAGCGTCGAGGCTGGAGGCTGGAGGCAGGGGACTAGAGGCGAGGCTGGAGGCTGGAGGCTGGGGACTAGCGGCGAGGCTGGAGGCTGGAGACTGGGGACCAGAGGCGAGGCTGGGGACCATAGGATGGGGGCCAGAGGCGAGGATGGAGGCTGGGGACTAGAGGTGAGGCTGGAGGATGGGGACTAGTGGCGAGGCTGGAGGCTGGGGAACAGAGGCGCGGCTGGAGGCTGGAGTCTGGAGGCGAGGCTGGAGGCTGGAGACTGGAGGCGAGGCTGGAGGCTGGGGACTAGAGGCGAGGCTGGAGGCTGGGGACCAGAGGCGTGGCTGGAGGCTGGAGGCTGGGGACTAGAGGCGAGGCTGGAGGCTGGGGACCGGAGGCGAGGCTGGAGGCTGGAGACCGGAGGCGAGTCTGGAGGCTGGGGAATAGAGGTGAGTCTGGAGGCTGGGAAATAGAGGTGAGTCTGGAGGCTGGAGACTAGAGGCAAGGCTGGAGGCTGGAGGTGAGGCTGGAGGCTGGAGTCTGCGGACTAGAGGCGAGGCTGGAGGCTGGAGGCTGGGGACTAGCGGCGAGGCTGGAGGCTGGGGAACAGAGGCGAGGCTGGAGGCTGGAGACTGGATGCGAGGCTGGAGGCTGGGGACCAGAGGCGAGGCTGGAGGCTGGGGACCAGAGGCGAGGCTGGAGGCTGGGGTCCAAAGGTGAGGTTTGAGGCTGGAGGCTGGGGAGCTGAGGCGAGGCTGGAGGCTGGAGGCTGGGGACCAGAGGCGTGGCTGGAGGCTGGAGGCTGGGGACCGGAGGCGAGGCTGGAGGCTGGGGACCGGAGGCGAGGCTGGAGGCTGGGGACCGGAGGCGAGGCTGGAGGCTGGGGACCGGAGGCGAGGCTGGAGGCTGGGGACCGGAGACGAGGCTGGAGGCTGGATGCTGGAGACTGGGGACTAGAGGCGAGGCTGGAGGCTGGAGACTGGTGACTGGGGACTAGAGGCGAGGCTGGAGACTGGAGACTGGGGACTAGAGGCGAGGCTGGAGGCTGGGGACTAGAGGCGAGGCTGGGGACTAGAGGCGAGGCTGGAGGCTGCAGACTGGAGACCAGAGGCGAGGCTGGAGGCTGGGGACCAGAGGCGAGGCTGGAGACCAGAGGCGAGGCTGGAGACCAGAGGCGAGGCTGGGGACCAGAGGCGAGGCTGGAGACTGGAGACTAGAGGCCGGAGACTGGAGACTGGAGGCCAGACTGGAGGCTGGAGACTAGAGGCAAGGCTGGGGACTAGAGGCTAGGGACCAGAGGCGAGACTTGGGACCAGAGGCTGGGGACCAGAGGTGAGGCTGGGGACTAGAGGCTGGGGACCAGAGGCGAGGCTGGAGACTGGAGACTAGAGGTGAGCCTGGAGGCTAGATTCTAGAGGCGAGTCTGAAGGCTGGAGGCTGGAAACTAGAGGCGAGTCTGGAGGCTGGAGTCTAGAGGCAAGGCTGGGGACTAGAGGCTGGAGACTAGAGGCGAGGCTGGGGACCAGAGGCGAGGCTGGAGACTGGAGACCAGAGGCGAGGCTGGAGACTGGAGACTGGAGGCGAGGCTGGAGGCCGGAGACTGGAGACTAGAGGCGAGACTGAAAGCTGGGGACTAGAGGCGAGGCTGGGGACTAAAGGCTGGAGACCAGAGGCGAGGCTGGAGGCTGGGGACCAGAGGCGAGGCTGGAGGCCGGGGGCTGGGGTCCAGAGGCGAGGCTGGAGACTGGAGACTAGAGGCGAGGCTGGAGGCCGGAGACTGGAGACTGGAGGCCAGACTGGAGGCTGGAGACTAGAGGCAAGGCTGGGGACTGGAGGCTCGGGACCAGAGGCGAGACTGGGGACCAGAGGCTGGGGAGCAGAGGCGAGGCTGGAGACTGGAGACTAGAGGCGAGGCTGGAGGCCGGAGACTGGAGGCTGGAGGCCGGGGGCTGGGGTCCAGAGGCGAGGCTGGAGGCCGGGGGCTGGGGTCCAGAGGCAAGGCAGGAGGCCGGGGGCTGGGGTCCAGAGGCAAGGCTGGAGGCTGGGGACCAGAGGCGAGGTTGGAGACCAGAAGCGAGGCTGGAGACCAGAGGCGAGGCTGGGGACCAGAGGCGAGGTTGGGGACCAGAGGCGAGGCTGGAGGCTGGGGACCAGAGGCGAGGCTGGAGGCTGGGGACTGGAGACTAGAGGTGAGTCTGGAGGCTGGAGACTGGAGACTGGAGGCGAGTCTGGAGGCTGGAGTCTAGAGACTGGAGGTGAGTCTGGAGGCTGGAGTCTAGAGACTAGAGGAGAGGCTGGAGACTAGAGGCGAGGTTGGAGACTGGAGACTGGGGACCAGAGGCGAGGCTGGGGACCAGAGACGAGGCTGGAGGCTGGAGACTAGAAGCGAGTCTGGAGGCTGGAGTCTAGAGACGAGTCTGGAGGCTGGAGTCCAGAGACGAGTCTGGAAGCTGGAGACTGGAGGCTGGAGACTAGAAGCGAGGCTGGAGGCTGGAGACTGGAGAGTAGAGGCGAGTCTGGAGGCTGGAGTCTAGAGGCGAGTCTGGAGGCTGGAGTCTAGAGGCGAGTCTGGAGGCTGGAGGTTGGAGACTAGAGGCGAGGCTGGAGACTGGAGACCGGAGGCGAGTCTGGAGGCTGGGGAATAGAGGTGAGTCTGGAGGCTGGGAAATAGAGGTGAGGCTGGAGGCTGGGGAACAGAGGCGAGGCTGGAGGCTGGAGACTGGATGCGAGGCTGGAGGCTGGGGACCAGAGGCGAGGCTGGAGGCTGGGGACCAGAGGCGAGGCTGGAGGCTGGGGTCCAAAGGTGAGGTTTGAGGCTGGAGGCTGGGGAGCTGAGGCGAGGCTGGAGGCTGGAGGCTGGGGACCAGAGGCGTGGCTGGAGGCTGGAGGCTGGGGACCGGAGGCGTGGCTGGAGGCTGGAGGCTGGGGACCGGAGGCGAGGCTGGAGGCTGGGGACCGGAAGCGAGGCTGGAGGCTGGGGACCGGAGACGAGGCTGGAGGCTGGATGCTGGAGACTGGGGACTAGAGGCGAGGCTGGAGGCTGGAGACTGGAGACTGGGGACTAGAGGCGAGGCTGGAGGCTGGAGACTGGGGACTAGAGGTGAGGCTGGAGGCTGGGGACTAGAGGCGAGGCTGGGGACTAGAGGCGAGGCTGGAGGCTGCAGACTGGAGACCAGAGGCGAGGCTGGAGGTTGGGGACCAGAGGCGAGGCTGGAGACCAGAGGCGAGGCTGGAGACCAGAGGCGAGGCTGGGGACCAGAGGCAAGGCTGGAGACCAGAGGCGAGGCTGGAGACCAGAGGCGAGGCTGGGGACCAGAGGCGAGGCTGGAGGCTGGAGACTAGAAGCGAGGCTGGAGGCTGGAGACTAGAAGCGAGGCTGGAGGCTGGAGACTGGAGACTAGAGGTGAGTCTGGAGGCTGGAGACTGGAGTCTAGAGGCGAGTCTGGAGGCTGGAGTCTAGAGACTAGAGGTGAGTCTGGAGGCTGGAGTCTAGAGACTAGAGGAGAGGCTGGAGACTAGAGGCGAGGTTGGAGACTGGAGACTGGGGACCAGAGGCGAGGCTGGGGACCAGAGACGAGGCTGGAGGCTGGAGACTAGAAGCGAGTCTGGAGGCTGGAGTCTAGAGACGAGTCTGGAGGCTGGAGTCTAGAGACGAGTCTGGAGGCTGGAGTCTAGAGACGAGTCTGGAAGCTGGAGACTGGAGACTGGGGACTAGAGGCGAGGCTGGGGACTAGATGCTGGGGACCAGAGGCGAGGATGGAGGCTGGAGACTAGAGGCGAAGCTGAAGGCTGGAGACTAGAAGCGAGGCTGGAGACTGGAGACTGTAGACTAGAGGCGAGTCTGGAGGCTGGAGTCTAGAGGCGAGTCTGGAGGCTGGAGTCTAGAGGCGAGTCTGGAGGCTGGAGGTTGGAGACTAGAGGCGAGGCTGGAGACTAGAGGAGAGGTTGGAGACTGGAGACTGGGGACTAGAGGCGAGACTGGGGACCAGAGGCGAGGCTGGGACTAGAGGCGAGGCTGGAGGCTGGAGGCTGGGGACAGAGGCGAGGCTGGAGGCTGGGGACTAGAGGCGAGGCTGGAGGCTGCAGACTGGAGACCAGAGGCGAGGCTGGAGGCTGGGGACCAGAGGCGAGGCTGAAGACCAGAAGCGAGGCTGGAGACCAGAAGCGAGGCTGGAGACCAGAGGCGAGGCTGGAGACCAGAGGCGAGGCTGGAGACCAGAGGCGAGGCTGGAGACCAGAGGCGAGGCTGGAGGCTGGGGACCAGATGCGAGGCTGGAGGCTGGGGACCAGATGCGAGGCTGGAGGCTGGGGACCAGATGCGAGGCTGGAGGCTGGGGACCAGATGCGAGGCTGGAGGCTGGGGACCAGATGCGAGGCTGGAGGCTGGGGACCAGATGCGAGGCTGGAGGCTGGGGACCAGAGGCGAGGCTGGAGGCTGGAGACTGGAGACTAGAGGTGAGTCTGGAGGCTGGAGACTGGAGACTAGAGGCGAGTCTGGAGGCTGGAGTCTAGAGACTAGAGGAGAGGCTGGAGACTAGAGGCGAGGTTGGAGACTGGAGACTGGGGACCAGAGGCGAGGCTGGGGACCAGAGGCGAGGCTGGGGACCAGAGACGAGGCTGGAGGCTGGAGACTAGAAGCGAGTCTGGAGGCTGGAGTCTAGAGATGAGTCTGGAGGCTGGAGTCTAGAGACGAGTCTGGAGGCTGGAGTCTAGAGACGAGTCTGGAGGCTGGAGACTGGAGACTGGGGACTAGAGGCGAGGCTGGGGACTAGATGCTGGGGACCAGAGGCGAGGATGGAGGCTGGAGACTAGAGGCGAAGCTGGAGGCTGGAGGCCGGGGGCTGGGGACCAGAGGTGAGGCTGGAGGCTGGAGACTAGGGATTAGGGGTGAGTCTGGAGGCTGGAGACTGGGGACCAGAGGCGAGGCTGGAGACTGAAGACCAGATGCGAGGCTGGAGACCAGAGGCGAGGCTGGAGGCTGGAGACTAGAAGCGAGGCTGGAGACTGGAGACTAGAGGCGAGGCTGGAGACTGGAGACTAGAGGCGAGGCTGGAGACTGGAGACTAGAGGTGAGTCTGGAGGCTAGATTCTAGAGGTGAGTCTGAAGGCTGGTGGCTGGAAACTAGAGGCGAGTCTGGAGGCTGGAGTCTAGAGGCAAGGCTGGGGACTAGAGGCTGGAGACCAGAGGCGAGGCTGGAGGCTGGGGACCAGAGGCGAGGCTGGAGGCCGGGGGCTGGGGTCCAGAGGCGAGGCTGGAGACTGGAGACTAGAGGCGAGGCTGGAGGCCGGAGACTGGAGACTGGAGGCCAGACTGGAGGCTGGAGACTGGAGGCTGGAGGCCAGGTGCTGGGGTCCAGAGGCGAGGCTGGAGGCCGGGGGCTGGGGTCCAGAGGCGAGGCTGGAGGCTGGAGTCTAGAGGCGAGTCTGGAGGCTGGAGTCTAGAGGCGAGTCTGGAGGCTGGAGTCTAGAGACTAGAGGCGAGTCTGGAGGCTGGAGACTAGGGATTAGGCGTGAGTCTGGAGGCTGGAGACTGGGGACCAGAGGCGAGGCTGGAGACTGAAGACCAGATGCGAGGCTGGAGACCAGAGGCGAGGCTGGAGGCTGGAGACTAGAAGCGAGGCTGGAGACTGGAGACTAGAGGCGAGGCTGGAGACTGGAGACTAGAGGCGAGTCTGGAGGCTAGATTCTAGAGGCGAGTCTGAAGGCTGGAGGCTGGAAACTAGAGGCGAGTCTGGAGGCTGGAGTCTAGAGGCAAGGCTGGGGACTAGAGGCTGGAGACAAGAGGCGAGGCTGGAGGCTGGGGACCAGAGGCGAGGCTGGAGGCCGGGGGCTGGGGTCCAGAGGCGAGGCTGGAGACTGGAGACTAGAGGCGAGGCTGGAGGCCGGAGACTGGAGACTGGAGGCCAGACTGGAGGCTGGAGACTAGAGGCAAGGCTGGGGACTAGAGGCGAGACTTTGGACCAGAGGCTGGGGACTAGAGGCTGGGGACCAGAGGCGAGGCTGGAGACTGGAGACTAGAGGTGAGTCTGGAGACTGGAGACTGGGGACTAGAGGCGAGGCTGGAGGCTGGAGACTGGAGACTGGGGACTAGAGGCGAGGCTGGAGACTGGAGACTGGGGACTAGAGGCGAGGCTGGAGGCTGGGGACTAGAGGCGAGGCTGGGGACTAGAGGCGAGGCTGGAGGCTGCAGACTGGAGACCAGAGGCGAGGCTGGAGGCTGGCGACCAGAGGCGAGGCTGGAGACCAGAGGCGAGGCTGGACACCAGAGGCGAGGCTGGGGACCAGAGGCGAGGCTGGAGACCAGAGGCGAGGCTGGAGACCAGAGGCGAGGCTGGAGACCAGAGGCGAGGCTGGAGACCAGAGGCGAGGCTGGGGACCAGAGGCGAGGCTGGAGACTGGAGACTAGAGGCCGGAGACTGGAGACTGGAGGCCAGACTGGAGGCTGGAGACTAGAGGCAAGGCTGGGGACTAGAGGCTAGGGACCAGAGGCGAGACTTGGGACCAGAGGCTGGGGACCAGAGGCGAGGCTGGGGACTAGAGGCTGGGGACCAGAGGCGAGGCTGGAGACTGGAGACTAGAGGTGAGTCTGAAGGCTAGATTCTAGAGGCGAGTCTGAAGGCTGGAGGCTGGAAACTAGAGGCGAGTCTGGAGGCTGGAGTCTAGAGGCAAGGCTGGGGACTAGAGGCTGGAGACTAGAGGCGAGGCTGGGGACCAGAGGCGAGGCTGGAGACTGGAGACCAGAGGCGAGGCTGGAGACTGGAGACTGGAGGCGAGGCTGGAGGCCGGAGACTGGAGACTAGAGGCGAGACTAAAGGCTGGGGACTAGAGGCGAGGCTGGGGACTAAAGGCTGGAGACCAGAGGCGAGGCTGGAGGCTGGGGACCAGAGGCGAGGCTGGAGGCCGGGGGCTGGGGTCCAGAGGCGAGGCTGGAGACTGGAGACTAGAGGCGAGGCTGGAGGCCGGAGACTGGAGACTGGAGGCCAGACTGGAGGCTGGAGACTAGAGGCAAGGCTGGGGACTGGAGGCTCGGGACCAGAGGCGAGACTGGGGACCAGAGGCTGGGGAGCAGAGGCGAGGCTGGAGACTGGAGACTAGAGGCGAGGCTGGAGGCCGGAGACTGGAGGCTGGAGGCCGGGGGCTGGGGTCCAGAGGCGAGGCTGGAGGCCGGGGGCTGGGGTCCAGAGGCAAGGCAGGAGGCCGGGGGCTGGGGTCCAGAGGCAAGGCTGGAGGCTGGGGACCAGAGGCGAGGTTGGAGACCAGAAGCGAGGCTGGAGACCAGAGGCGAGGCTGGGGACCAGAGGCGAGGCTGGGGACCAGAGGCGAGGTTGGGGACCAGAGGCGAGGCTGGAGGCTGGGGACCAGAGGCGAGGCTGGAGGCTGGGGACTGGAGACTAGAGGTGAGTCTGGAGGCTGGAGACTGGAGACTAGAGGCGAGTCTGGAGGCTGGAGTCTAGAGACTGGAGGTGAGTCTGGAGGCTGGAGTCTAGAGACTAGAGGAGAGGCTGGAGACTAGAGGCGAGGTTGGAGACTGGAGACTGGGGACCAGAGGCGAGGCTGGGGACCAGAGACGAGGCTGGAGGCTGGAGACTAGAAGCGAGTCTGGAGGCTGGAGTCTAGAGACGAGTCTGGAGGCTGGAGTCCAGAGACGAGTCTGGAAGCTGGAGACTGGAGACTGGGGACTAGAGGCGAGGCTGGGGACTAGATGCTGGGGACCAGAGGCGAGGATGGAGGCTGGAGACTAGAGGCGAAGCTGGAGGCTGGAGACTAGAAGCGAGGCTGGAGGCTGGAGACTAGAAGCGAGGCTGGAGGCTGGAGACTGGAGACTAGAGGCGAGTCTGGAGGCTGGAGTCTAGAGGCGAGTCTGGAGGCTGGAGTCTAGAGGCGAGTCTGGAGGCTGGAGGTTGGAGACTAGAGGCGAGGCTGGAGACTGGAGACCGGAGGCGAGTCTGGAGGCTGGGGAATAGAGGTGAGTCTGGAGGCTGGGAAATAGAGGTGAGTCTGGAGGCTGGAGACTAGAGGCTAGGCTGGAGGCTGGAGGTGAGGCTGGAGGCTTGAGTCTGCGGACTAGAGGCGAGGCTAGAGGCTGGAGGCTGGGGACTAGCGGCGAGGCTGGAGGCTGGGGAACAGAGGCGAGGCTGGAGGCTGGAGACTGGATGCGAGGCTGGAGGCTGGGGACCAGAGGCGAGGCTGGAGGCTGGGGACCAGAGGCGAGGCTGGAGGCTGGGGTCCAAAGGTGAGGTTTGAGGCTGGAGGCTGGGGAGCTGAGGCGAGGCTGGAGGCTGGAGGCTGGGGACCAGAGGCGTGGCTGGAGGCTGGAGGCTGGGGACCGGAGGCGAGGCTGGAGGCTGGGGACCGGAGGCGAGGCTGGAGGCTGGGGACCGGAGACGAGGCTGGAGGCTGGATGCTGGAGACTGGGGACTAGAGGCGAGGCTGGAGGCTGGAGACTGGAGACTGGGGACTAGAGGCGAGGCTGAAGGCTGGAGACTGGGGACTAGAGGCGAGGCTGGAGGCTGGAGACTGGGGACTAGAGGTGAGGCTGGAGGCTGGGGACTAGAGGCGAGGCTGGGGACTAGAGGCGAGGCTGGAGGCTGCAGACTGGAGACCAGAGGCGAGGCTGGAGGTTGGGGACCAGAGGCGAGGCTGGAGACCAGAGGCGAGGCTGGAGACCAGAGGCGAGGCTGGGGACCAGAGGCGAGGCTGGGGACCAGAGGCGAGGCTGGAGGCTGGGGACCAGAGGCGAGGCTGGAGGCTGGAGACTAGAAGCGAGGCTGGAGGCTGGAGACTAGAAGCGAGGCTGGAGGCTGGAGACTGGAGACTAGAGGTGAGTCTGGAGGCTGGAGACTGGAGTCTAGAGGCGAGTCTGGAGGCTGGAGTCTAGAGACTAGAGGTGAGTCTGGAGGCTGGAGTCTAGAGACTAGAGGAGAGGCTGGAGACTAGAGGCGAGGTTGGAGACTGGAGACTGGGGACCAGAGGCGAGGCTGGGGACCAGAGACGAGGCTGGAGGCTGGAGACTAGAAGCGAGTCTGGAGGCTGGAGTCTAGAGACGAGTCTGGAGGCTGGAGTCTAGAGACGAGTCTGGAGGCTGGAGTCTAGAGACGAGTCTGGAAGCTGGAGACTGGAGACTGGGGACTAGAGGCGAGGCTGGGGACTAGATGCTGGGGACCAGAGGCGAGGATGGAGGCTGGAGACTAGAGGCGAAGCTGGAGGCTGGAGACTAGAAGCGAGGCTGGAGACTGGAGACTGTAGACTAGAGGCGAGTCTGGAGGCTGGAGTCTAGAGGCGAGTCTGGAGGCTGGAGTCTAGAGGCGAGTCTGGAGGCTGGAGGTTGGAGACTAGAGGCGAGGCTGGAGACTAGAGGAGAGGTTGGAGACTGGAGACTGGGGACTAGAGGCGAGACTGGGGACCAGAGGCGAGGCTGGGACTAGAGGCGAGGCTGGAGGCTGGAGGCTGGGGACAGAGGCGAGGCTGGAGGCTGGGGACTAGAGGCGAGGCTGGAGGCTGCAGACTGGAGACCAGAGGCGAGGCTGGAGGCTGGGGACCAGAGGCGAGGCTGAAGACCAGAAGCGAGGCTGGAGACCAGAAGCGAGGCTGGAGACCAGAGGCGAGGCTGGAGACCAGAGGCGAGGCTGGAGACCAGAGGCGAGGCTGGAGACCAGAGGCGAGGCTGGAGGCTGGGGACCAGATGCGAGGCTGGAGGCTGGGGACCAGATGCGAGGCTGGAGGCTGGGGACCAGATACGAGGCTGGAGGCTGGGGACCAGAGGCGAGGCTGGAGGCTGGAGACCAGAAGCGAGGCTGGAGGCTGGAGACTGGAGACTAGAGGTGAGTCTGGAGGCTGGAGACTGGAGACTAGAGGCGAGTCTGGAGGCTGGAGTCTAGAGACTAGAGGAGAGGCTGGAGACTAGAGGCGAGGTTGGAGACTGGAGACTGGGGACCAGAGGCGAGGCTGGGGACCAGAGACGAGGCTGGAGGCTGGAGACTAGAAGCGAGTCTGGAGGCTGGAGTCTAGAGATGAGTCTGGAGGCTGGAGTCTAGAGACGAGTCTGGAGGCTGGAGTCTAGAGACGAGTCTGGAGGCTGGAGACTGGAGACTGGGGACTAGAGGCGAGGCTGGGGACTAGATGCTGGGGACCAGAGGCGAGGATGGAGGCTGGAGACTAGAGGCGAAGCTGGAGGCTGGAGGCCGGGGGCTGGGGACCAGAGGTGAGGCTGGAGGCTGGAGACTAGGGATTAGGGGTGAGTCTGGAGGCTGGAGACTGGGGACCAGAGGCGAGGCTGGAGACTGAAGACCAGATGCGAGGCTGGAGACCAGAGGCGAGGCTGGAGGCTGGAGACTAGAAGCGAGGCTGGAGACTGGAGACTAGAGGCGAGGCTGGAGACTGGAGACTAGAGGCGAGGCTGGAGACTGGAGACTAGAGGCGAGGCTGGAGACTGGAGACTAGAGGTGAGTCTGGAGGCTAGATTCTAGAGGTGAGTCTGAAGGCTGGTGGCTGGAAACTAGAGGCGAGTCTGGAGGCTGGAGTCTAGAGGCAAGGCTGGGGACTAGAGGCTGGAGACCAGAGGCGAGGCTGGAGGCTGGGGACCAGAGGCGAGGCTGGAGGCTGGGGACCAGAGGCGAGGCTGGAGGCCGGGGGCTGGGGTCCAGAGGCGAGGCTGGAGACTGGAGACTAGAGGCGAGGCTGGAGGCCGGAGACTGGAGACTGGAGGCCAGACTGGAGGCTGGAGACTGGAGGCTGGAGGCCAGGTGCTGGGGTCCAGAGGCGAGGCTGGAGGCCGGGGGCTGGGGACCAGAGGCGAGGCTGGAGGCTGGAGTCTAGAGGCGAGTCTGGAGGCTGGAGTCTAGAGGCGAGTCTGGAGGCTGGAGTCTAGAGACTAGAGGCGAGTCTGGAGGCTGGAGACTAGGGATTAGGCGTGAGTCTGGAGGCTGGAGACTGGGGACCAGAGGCGAGGCTGGAGACTGAAGACCAGATGCGAGGCTGGAGACCAGAGGCGAGGCTGGAGGCTGGAGACTAGAAGCGAGGCTGGAGACTGGAGACTAGAGGCGAGGCTGGAGACTGGAGACTAGAGGCGAGGCTGGAGACTGGAGACTAGAGGCGAGGCTGGAGACTGGAGACTAGAGGCGAGTCTGGAGGCTAGATTCTAGAGGCGAGTCTGAAGGCTGGAGGCTGGAAACTAGAGGCGAGTCTGGAGGCTGGAGTCTAGAGGCAAGGCTGGGGACTAGAGGCTGGAGACAAGAGGCGAGGCTGGAGGCTGGGGACCAGAGGCGAGGCTGGAGGCCGGGGGCTGGGGTCCAGAGGCGAGGCTGGAGACTGGAGACTAGAGGCGAGGCTGGAGGCCGGAGACTGGAGACTGGAGGCCAGACTGGAGGCTGGAGACTAGAGGCAAGGCTGGGGACTAGAGGCGAGACTTTGGACCAGAGGCTGGGGACTAGAGGCTGGGGACCAGAGGCGAGGCTGGAGACTGGAGACTAGAGGTGAGTCTGGAGGCTAGATTGTAGAGGTGAGTCTGAAGGCTGGTGGCTGGAAACTAGAGGCGAGTCTGGAGGCTGGAGTCTAGAGGCAAGGCTGGGGACTAGAGGCTGGAGACCAGAGGCGAGGCTGGAGACCAGAGGCGAGGCTGGGGACAGAGGCAAGTCTGGGGACAGAGACAAGGCTGGGGACAGAGGCAAGGCTGGAGGCTGGGGACCAGAGGCAAGGCTGGAGGCGCGAGGCTGGGGACCAGAGGCGAGGCTGGAGACTAGAGGCGAGGCTGGAGACTGGAGACTGGGGACTAGAGGCGAGACTGGGGACCAGAGGCGAGGCTGGGACTAGAGGCGAGGCTGGAGGCTGGAGGCTGGGGACAGAGGCGAGGCTGGAGGCTGATGACCAGAGGCGAGGCTGGAGGCTGGAGGCTGGGGACCAGAAGCGAGGCTGGAGGCTGGAGGCTGGGGGCTGGGGACCAGAGGCGAGGCTGGAGGCTGGGGGCTGGGGACCAGAGGTGAGGCTGGAGGCTGGGGGCTGGGGACCAGAGGCGAGGCTGGAGGCTGGGGGCTGGGGACCAGGGGCGAGGCTGGATGCTGGGGACCAGAGGCGAGGCTGGAGGCTGGGGACTAGAAGCGAGGCTGGAGGCTGGGGACTAGAGGCTGGAGACCAGAGGCAAGGCTGGAGGCTGGGGACCAGAGGCGAGGCTGGAGGCCGGGGGCTGGAGTCCAGAGGCGAGGCTGGAGACTGGAGACCAGAGGCGAGGCTGGAGGTTGGGGACCAGAGGCGAGGCTGGAGACCAGAGGCGAGGCTGGAGACCAGAGGCGAGGCTGGAGGCTGGGGACCAGAGGCGAGGCTGGAGGCTGGGGACCAGAGGCGAGGCTGGAGGCTGGAGACTAGAAGCGAGGCTGGAGGCTGGAGACTAGAAGCGAGGCTGGAGGCTGGAGACTGGAGACTAGAGGTGAGTCTGGAGGCTGGAGACTGGAGTCTAGAGGCGAGTCTGGAGGCTGGAGTCTAGAGACTAGAGGTGAGTCTGGAGGCTGGAGTCTAGAGACTAGAGGAGAGGCTGGAGACTAGAGGCGAGGTTGGAGACTGGAGACTGGGGACCAGAGGCGAGGCTGGGGACCAGAGACGAGGCTGGAGGCTGGAGACTAGAAGCGAGTCTGGAGGCTGGAGTCTAGAGACGAGTCTGGAGGCTGGAGTCTAGAGACGAGTCTGGAGGCTGGAGTCTAGAGACGAGTCTGGAAGCTGGAGACTGGAGACTGGGGACTAGAGGCGAGGCTGGGGACTAGATGCTGGGGACCAGAGGCGAGGATGGAGGCTGGAGACTAGAGGCGAAGCTGGAGGCTGGAGACTAGAAGCGAGGCTGGAGACTGGAGACTGTAGACTAGAGGCGAGTCTGGAGGCTGGAGTCTAGAGGCGAGTCTGGAGGCTGGAGTCTAGAGGCGAGTCTGGAGGCTGGAGGTTGGAGACTAGAGGCGAGGCTGGAGACTAGAGGAGAGGTTGGAGACTGGAGACTGGGGACTAGAGGCGAGACTGGGGACCAGAGGCGAGGCTGGGACTAGAGGCGAGGCTGGAGGCTGGAGGCTGGGGACAGAGGCGAGGCTGGAGGCTGGGGACTAGAGGCGAGGCTGGAGGCTGCAGACTGGAGACCAGAGGCGAGGCTGGAGGCTGGGGACCAGAGGCGAGGCTGAAGACCAGAAGCGAGGCTGGAGACCAGAAGCGAGGCTGGAGACCAGAAGCGAGGCTGGAGACCAGAGGCGAGGCTGGAGACCAGAGGCGAGGCTGGAGACCAGAGGCGAGGCTGGAGGCTGGGGACCAGATGCGAGGCTGGAGGCTGGGGACCAGATGCGAGGCTGGAGGCTGGGGACCAGATGCGAGGCTGGAGGCTGGGGACCAGATGCGAGGCTGGAGGCTGGGGACCAGAGGCGAGGCTGGAGGCTGGAGACCAGAAGCGAGGCTGGAGGCTGGAGACTGGAGACTAGAGGTGAGTCTGGAGGCTGGAGACTGGAGACTAGAGGCGAGTCTGGAGGCTGGAGTCTAGAGACTAGAGGAGAGGCTGGAGACTAGAGGCGAGGTTGGAGACTGGAGACTGGGGACCAGAGGCGAGGCTGGGGACCAGAGACGAGGCTGGAGGCTGGAGACTAGAAGCGAGTCTGGAGGCTGGAGTCTAGAGATGAGTCTGGAGGCTGGAGTCTAGAGACGAGTCTGGAGGCTGGAGTCTAGAGACGAGTCTGGAGGCTGGAGACTGGAGACTGGGGACTAGAGGCGAGGCTGGGGACTAGATGCTGGGGACCAGAGGCGAGGATGGAGGCTGGAGACTAGAGGCGAAGCTGGAGGCTGGAGGCCGGGGGCTGGGGACCAGAGGTGAGGCTGGAGGCTGGAGACTAGGGATTAGGGGTGAGTCTGGAGGCTGGAGACTGGGGACCAGAGGCGAGGCTGGAGACTGAAGACCAGATGCGAGGCTGGAGACCAGAGGCGAGGCTGGAGGCTGGAGACTAGAAGCGAGGCTGGAGACTGGAGACTAGAGGCGAGGCTGGAGACTGGAGACTAGAGGCGAGGCTGGAGACTGGAGACTAGAGGTGAGTCTGGAGGCTAGATTCTAGAGGTGAGTCTGAAGGCTGGTGGCTGGAAACTAGAGGCGAGTCTGGAGGCTGGAGTCTAGAGGCAAGGCTGGGGACTAGAGGCTGGAGACCAGAGGCGAGGCTGGAGGCTGGGGACCAGAGGCGAGGCTGGAGGCTGGGGACCAGAGGCGAGGCTGGAGGCCGGGGGCTGGGGTCCAGAGGCGAGGCTGGAGACTGGAGACTAGAGGCGAGGCTGGAGGCCGGAGACTGGAGACTGGAGGCCAGACTGGAGGCTGGAGACTGGAGGCTGGAGGCCAGGTGCTGGGGTCCAGAGGCGAGGCTGGAGGCCGGGGGCTGGGGTCCAGAGGCGAGGCTGGAGGCTGGAGTCTAGAGGCGAGTCTGGAGGCTGGAGTCTAGAGGCGAGTCTGGAGGCTGGAGTCTAGAGACTAGAGGCGAGTCTGGAGGCTGGAGACTAGGGATTAGGCGTGAGTCTGGAGGCTGGAGACTGGGGACCAGAGGCGAGGCTGGAGACTGAAGACCAGATGCGAGGCTGGAGACCAGAGGCGAGGCTGGAGGCTGGAGACTAGAAGCGAGGCTGGAGACTGGAGACTAGAGGCGAGGCTGGAGACTGGAGACTAGAGGCGAGGCTGGAGACTGGAGACTAGAGGCGAGTCTGGAGGCTAGATTCTAGAGGCGAGTCTGAAGGCTGGAGGCTGGAAACTAGAGGCGAGTCTGGAGGCTGGAGTCTAGAGGCAAGGCTGGGGACTAGAGGCTGGAGACAAGAGGCGAGGCTGGAGGCTGGGGACCAGAGGCGAGGCTGGAGGCCGGGGCTGGGGTCCAGAGGCGAGGCTGGAGACTGGAGACTAGAGGCGAGGCTGGAGGCCGGAGACTGGAGACTGGAGGCCAGACTGGAGGCTGGAGACTAGAGGCAAGGCTGGGGACTAGAGGCGAGACTTTGGACCAGAGGCTGGGGACTAGAGGCTGGGGACCAGAGGCGAGGCTGGAGACTGGAGACTAGAGGTGAGTCTGGAGGCTAGATTGTAGAGGTGAGTCTGAAGGCTGGTGGCTGGAAACTAGAGGCGAGTCTGGAGGCTGGAGTCTAGAGGCAAGGCTGGGGACTAGAGGCTGGAGACCAGAGGCGAGGCTGGAGGCTGGGGACCAGAGGCGAGGCTGGAGGCCGGGGGCTGGGGTCCAGAGGCGAGGCTGGAGGCCGGGGGCTGGGGTCCAGAGGCGAGGCTGGAGACTGGAGACTAGAGGCGAGGCTGGAGGCCGGAGACTGGAGACTGGAGGCCAGACTGGAGGCTGGAGACTAGAGGCAAGGCTGGGGACTAGAGGCTAGGGACCAGAGGCTGGGGACCAGAGGCGAGGCTGGAGACTGGAGACTAGAGGCGAGGCTGGAGGCCGGAGACTGGAGGCTGGAGGCCAGATGCTGGGGTCCAGAGGCGAGGCTGGAGGCCGGGGGCTGGGGTCCAGAGGTGAGGCTGGAGGCCGGGGGCTGGGGTCCAGAGGCGAGGCTGGAGGCTGGAGTCTAGAGGCGAGTCTGGAGGCTGGAGTCTAGAGGCGAGTCTGGAGGCTGGAGTCTAGAGACTAGAGGCGAGTCTGGAGGCTGGAGACTAGGGATTAGGGGTGAGTCTGGAGGCTGGAGACTGGGGACCAGAGGCGAGGATGGAGACTGAAGACCAGATGCGAGGCTGGAGACCAGAGGCGAGGCTGGGGACAGAGGCAAGTCTGGGGACAGAGACAAGGCTGGGGACAGAGGCAAGGCTGGGGACAGAGGCAAGGCTGGAGGCTGGGGACCAGAGGCAAGGCTGGAGGCGCGAGGCTGGGGACCAGAGGCGAGGCTGGAGACTAGAGGCGAGGCTGGAGACTGGAGACTGGGGACTAGAGGCGAGACTGGGGACCAGAGGCGAGGCTGGGACTAGAGGCGAGGCTGGAGGCTGGAGGCTGGGGACAGAGGCGAGGCTGGAGGCTGATGACCAGAGGCGAGGCTGGAGGCTGGAGGCTGGGGACCAGAAGCGAGGCTGGAGGCTGGAGGCTGGGGGCTGGGGACCAGAGGCGAGGCTGGAGGCTGGGGGCTGGGGACCAGAGGTGAGGCTGGAGGCTGGGGGCTGGGGACCAGAGGCGAGGCTGGAGGCTGGGGGCTGGGGACCAGGGGCGAGGCTGGATGCTGGGGACCAGAGGCGAGGCTGGAGGCTGGGGACTAGAGGCGAGGCTGGAGGCTGGGGACTAGAGGCTGGAGACCAGAGGCAAGGCTGGAGGCTGGGGACCAGAGGCGAGGCTGGAGGCCGGGGGCTGGAGTCCAGAGGCGAGGCTGGAGACTGGAGACTAGAGGCGAGGCTGGAGGCCGGAGACTGGAGACTGGAGGCCAGACTGGAGGCTGGAGACTAGAGGCAAGATTGGAGGCTGGAGACTAGAGGCAAGGCTGGGGACTAGAGGCTAGGGACCAGAGGAGAGACTTGGGACCAGAGGCTGGGGACCAGAGGCGAGGCTGGGGACTAGAGGCTGGGGACCAGAGGCGAGGCTGGAGACTGGAGACTAGAGGCGAGTCTGAAGGCTGGAGGCTGGAAACTAGAGGCGAGTCTGGAGGCTGGAGTCTAGAGGCAAGGCTGGGGACTAGAGGCTGGAGACTAGAGGCGAGGCTGGGGACCAGAGGCGAGGCTGGAGACTGGAGACCAGAGGCGAGGCTGGAGACTGGAGACTAGAGGCGAGGCTGGAGGCCGGAGACTGGAGACTAGAGGCGAGACTGAAGGCTGGGGACTAGAGGCGAGGCTGGGGACTTGAGGCTGGAGACCAGAGGCTAGGCTGGAGGCTGGGGACCAGAGGCGAGGCTGGAGGCCGGGGGCTGGGGTCCAGAGGCGAGGCTGGAGACTGGAGACTAGAGGCGAGGCTGGAGGCCGGAGACTGGAGACTGGAGGCCAGACTGGAGGCTGGAGACTAGAGGCAAGGCTGGGGACTGGAGGCTCGGGACCAGAGGCGAGACTGGGGACCAGAGGCTGGGGACCAGAGGCGAGGCTGGAGACTGGAGACTAGAGGCTAGGCTGGAGGCCGGAGACTGGAGGCTGGAGGCCGGGGGCTGGGGTCCAGAGGCGAGGCTGGAGGCCGGGGGCTGGGGTCCAGAGGCAAGGCTGGAGGCCGGGGGCTGGGGTCCAGAGGCAAGGCTGGAGGCTGGGGACCAGAGGCGAGGCTGGAGACCAGAAGCGAGGCTGGAGACCAGAAGCGAGGCTGGAGACCAGAAGCGAGGCTGGAGGCTGGGGACCAGAGGCGAGGCTGGAGGCTGGGGACTGGAGACTAGAGGTGAGTCTGGAGGCTGGAGACTGGAGACTAGAGGCGAGTCTGGAGGCTGGAGTCTAGAGACTGGAGGTGAGTCTGGAGGCTGGAGTCTAGAGACTAGAGGAGAGGCTGGAGACTAGAGGCGAGGTTGGAGACTGGAGACTGGGGACCAGAGGCGAGGCTGGGGACCAGAGACGAGGCTGGAGGCTGGAGACTAGAAGCGAGTCTGGAGGCTGGAGTCTAGAGACGAGTCTGGAGGCTGGAGTCTAGAGACGAGTCTGGAAGCTGGAGACTGGAGACTGGGGACTAGAGGCGAGGCTGGGGACTAGATGCTGGGGACCAGAGGCGAGGATGGAGGCTGGAGACTAGAGGCGAAGCTGGAGGCTGGAGACTAGAAGCGAGGCTGGAGGCTGGAGACTGGAGACTAGAGGCGAGTCTGGAGGCTGGAGTCTAGAGGCGAGTCTGGAGGCTGGAGTCTAGAGGCGAGTCTGGAGGCTGGAGGTTGGAGACTAGAGGCGAGGCTGGAGACTGGAGACTGGGGACTAGAAGCGAGACTGGGGACCAGAGGCGAGACTGGGACTAGAGGCGAGGCTGGAGGCTGGAGGCTGGGGACAGAGGCGAGGCTGGAGGCTGGGGACTAGAGGCGAGGCTGGAGGCTGCAGACTGGAGACCAGGGGCGAGGCTGGAGGCTGGGGACCAGAGGCGAGGCTGGAGACCAGAAGCCAGGCTGGAGACCAGAAGCGAGGCTGGAGACCAGAAGCGAGGCTGGAGACCAGAGGCGAGGCTGGGGACCAGAGGCGAGGCTGGGGACCAGAGGCGAGGCTGGGGACCAGAGGCGAGACTGGAGGCTGGGGACCAGAGGCGAGGCTGGAGGCTGGAGACTAGAAGCGAGGCTGGAGGCTGGAGACTGGAGACTAGAGGTGAGTCTGGAGGCTGGAGACTGGAGACTAGAGGCGAGTCTGGAGGCTGGAGTCTAGAGACGAGAGGTGAGTCTGGAGGCTGGAGTCTAGAGACGAGTCTGGAAGCTGGAGACTGGAGACTGGGGACTAGAGGCGAGGCTGGGGACTAGATGCTGGGGACCAGAGGCGAGGATGGAGGCTGGAGACTAGAGGCGAAGCTGGAGGCTGGAGACTAGAGGCGAGGCTGGAGGCTGGAGACTAGAAGCGAGGCTGGAGGCTGGAGACTGGAGACTAGAGGCGAGTCTGGAGGCTGGAGTCTAGAGGCGAGTCTGGAGGCTGGAGTCTAGAGGCGACTCTGGAAGCTGGAGGTTGGAGACTAGAGGCGAGGCTGGAGACTAGAGGCGAGGCTGGAGACTGGAGACTGGGGACTAGAGGCGAGACTGGGGACCAGAGGCGAGGCTGGGACTAGAGGCGAGGCTGGAGGCTGGAGGCTGGGGACAGAGGCGAGGCTGGAGGCTGGGGACCAGAGGCGAGGCTGGAGGCTGGAGGCTGGGGACCAGAAGCGAGGCTGGGGGCTGGGGACCAGAGGCGAGGCTGGAGGCTGGGTGCTGGGGTCCAGAGGTGAGGCTGGAGGCTGGGGGCTGGGGACCAGAGGCGAGGCTGGAGGCTGGGGGCTGGGGACCAGAGGCGAGGCTGGATGCTGAGGACCAGAGGCGAGGCTGGAGGCTGGGGGCTGTGGGCTGGGGACCAGAGGCAAGGCTGGAGGCTGGGGGCTGGGGACCAGAAGCGAGGCTGGGGGCCGGGGCTGGGGACCAGAGGTGAGGCTGGAGGCTGGGGACCAGAGGCGAGGCTGGAGGCTGGGGGCTGGGGTCCAGAGGCGAGTCTGGAGGCTGGAGGCTGGGGACCAGAGGCGAGGCTGGAGGCTGGGGGCTGGGGACCAGAAGCGAGGCTGGAGGCCGGGGGCTGGGGACCAGAGGTGAGGCTGGAGGCCGGGGACCAGAGAGTAGAGGCGAGTCTGGAGGCTGGAGACTAGAGACGAGTCTGGAGGTTGGAGACTAGAGACTAGAGGCGAGTCTGGAGGCTGGACTGGAGGCTGGAGACTGGGGACCAGAGGCGAGGCTGGAGACTGAAGACCAGATGCGAGGCTGGAGACCAGAGGCGAGGCTGGAGGCTGGAGACTAGAAGCGAGGCTGGAGACTGGAGTCTAGAGGCGAGGCTGGAGACTGGAGACTAGAGGCGAGGCTGGAGACTGGAGACTAGAGGTGAGTCTGGAGGCTAGATTCTAGAGGTGAGTCTGAAGGCTGGTGGCTGGAAACTAGAGGCGAGTCTGGAGGCTGGAGTCTAGAGGCAAGGCTGGGGACTAGAGGCTGGAGACCAGAGGCGAGGCTGGAGGCTGGGGACCAGAGGCGAGGCTGGAGGCTGGGGACCAGAGGCGAGGCTGGAGGCCGGGGGCTGGGGTCCAGAGGCGAGGCTGGAGACTGGAGACTAGAGGCGAGGCTGGAGGCCGGAGACTGGAGACTGGAGGCCAGACTGGAGGCTGGAGACTAGAGGCAAGGCTGGGGACTAGAGGCTAGGGACCAGAGGCTGGGGACCAGAGGCGAGGCTGGAGACTGGAGACTAGAGGCGAGGCTGGAGGCCTCGAGGCGAGGCTGGAGGCCGGAGACTGGAGGCTGGAGGCCAGGTGCTGGGGTCCAGAGGCGAGGCTGGAGGCCGGGGGCTGGGGTCCAGAGGCGAGGCTGGAGGCTGGAGTCTAGAGGCGAGTCTGGAGGCTGGAGTCTGGAGACTAGAGGCGAGTCTGGAGGCTGGAGACTAGGGATTAGGCGTGAGTCTGGAGGCTGGAGACTGGGGACCAGAGGCGAGGCTGGAGACTGAAGACCAGATGCGAGGCTGGAGACCAGAGGCGAGGCTGGAGGCTGGAGACTAGAAGCGAGGCTGGAGACTGGAGACTAGAGGCGAGGCTGGAGACTGGAGACTAGAGGCGAGGCTGGAGACTGGAGACTAGAGGCGAGGCTGGAGACTGGAGACTAGAGGCGAGTCTGGAGACTGGAGACTAGAGGCGAGTCTGAAGGCTGGAGGCTGGAAACTAGAGGCGAGTCTGGAGGCTGGAGTCTAGAGGCAAGGCTGGGGACTAGAGGCTGGAGACTAGTGGCGAGGCTGGAGGCTGGGGACCAGAGGCGAGGCTGGAGGCCGGGGGCTGGGGTCCAGAGGCGAGGCTGGAGACTGGAGACGAGAGGCGAGGCTGGAGGCCGGAGACTGGAGACTGGAGGCCAGACTGGAGGCTGGAGACTAGAGGCAAGGCTGGGGACTAGAGGCGAGACTTGGGACCAGAGGCTGGGGACTAGAGGCTGGGGACCAGAGGCGAGGCTGGAGACTGGAGACTAGAGGTGAGTCTGGAGGCTAGATTGTAGAGGTGAGTCTGAAGGCTGGTGGCTGGAAACTAGAGGCGAGTCTGGAGGCTGGAGTCTAGAGGCAAGGCTGGGGACTAGAGGCTGGAGAACAGAGGCGAGGCTGGAGGCTGGGGACCAGAGGCGAGGCTGGAGGCCGGGGGCTGGGGTCCAGAGGCGAGGCTGGAGGCCGGGGACTGGGGTCCAGAGGCGAGGCTGGAGACTGGAGACTAGAGGCGAGGCTGGAGGCCGGAGACTGGAGACTGGAGGCCAGACTGGAGGCTGGAGACTAGAGGCAAGGCTGGGGACTAGAGGCTAGGGACCAGAGGCTGGGGACCAGAGGCGAGGCTGGAGACTGGAGACTAGAGGCGAGGCTGGAGGCCGGAGACTGGAGGCTGGAGGCCAGATGCTGGGGTCCAGAGGCGAGGCTGGAGGCCGGGGGCTGGGATCCAGAGGCGAGGCTGGAGGCCGGGGGCTGGGGTCCAGAGGCGAGGCTGGAGGCTGGAGTCTAGAGGCGAGTCTGGAGGCTGGAGTCTAGAGGCGAGTCTGGAGGCTGGAGTCTAGAGACTAGAGGCGAGTCTGGAGGCTGGAGACTAGGGATTAGGGGTGAGTCTGGAGGCTGGAGACTGGGGACCAGAGGCGAGGATGGAGACTGAAGACCAGATGCGAGGCTGGAGACCAGAGGCGAGGCTGGGGACAGAGGCAAGTCTGGGGACAGAGGCAAGGCTGGGGACAGAGGCAAGGCTGGAGGCTGGGGACCAGAGGCAAGGCTGGAGGCTCGAGGCTGGGGACCAGAGGCGAGGCTGGAGGCTCGAGGCTGGGGACCAGAGGCGAGGCTGGAGGCTAGAGGCTGGGGACCAGAGGCGAGGCTGGAGGCTGGGGACTGGAGACTAGAGGCGAGTCTGGAGGCTGGAGGCTGGAGACTAGAGGCGAGGCTGGAGACTAGAGACTGGGGACCAGAGGCAAGGCTGGAGACTAGAGACTGGGGACCAGAGGCGAGGCTGGAGACTAGAGGCGAGGCTGGAGACTAGAGGCGAGTCTGGAGGCTGGAGGCTGGAGACTAGAGGCGACTCTGGAGGCTGGAGTCTAGAGGCGGGTCTGGAGGTTGGAGTCTAGAGACTAGAGGCGAGTCTGGTGGCTGGAGGCTGGAGACTAGAGGCGAGGCTGGAGACTGGAGACTGGGGACTAGAGGCGAGGCTGGGGACCAGAGGCGAGGCTGGAGACTGGAGACTAGAGGCGAGTCTGGAGGTTGGAGGCTGGGGACCAGAGGCAAGGCTGGAGGCTCGAGGCTGGGGACCAGAGGCGTGGCTGGAGGCTGGAGGCTGGGGACCAGAGGCGAGGCTGGGGACCAGAGGTGAGGCTGGGGACAGAGGCAAGGCTGGGGACAGAGGCAAGGCTGGAGGCTGGGGACCAGAGGCAAGGCTGGAGGCTCGAGGCTGGGGACCAGAGGCGAGGCTGGAGGCCGGGGGCGAGGCTGGAGGCTAGGGACCAGAGGCAAGGCTGGAGGCTCGAGGCTGGGGACCAGAGGCGAGGCTGGAGGCCGGGGGCTGGGGTCCAGAGGCGAGGCTGGAGACTGGAGACTAGAGGCGAGGCTGGAGGCCGGAGACTGGAGACTGGAGGCCAGACTGGAGGCTGGAGACTAGAGGCAAGGCTGGGGACTAGAGGCTAGGGACCAGAGGCGAGACTTGGGACCAGAGGCTGGGGACTAGAGGCTGGGGACCAGAGGCGAGGCTGGAGACTGGAGACTAGAGGTGAGTCTGGAGGCTAGATTCTAGAGGTGATTCTGCAGGCTGGTGGCTGGAAACTAGAGGCGAGTCTGGAGGCTGGAGTCTAGAGGCAAGGCTGGGGACTAGAGGCTGGAGACCAGAGGCGAGGCTGGAGGCTGGGGACCAGAGGCGAGGCTGGAGGCTGGGGACCAGAGGCGAGGCTGGAGGCCGGGGGCTGGGGTCCAGAGGCGAGGCTGGAGACTGGAGACTAGAGGCGAGGCTGGAGGCCGGAGACTGGAGACTGGAGGCCAGACTGGAGGCTGGAGACTAGAGGCAAGGCTGGGGACTAGAGGCTAGGGACCAGAGGCTGGGGACCAGAGGCGAGGCTGGAGGCCGGAGACTGGAGGCTGGAGGCCAGGTGCTGGGGTCCAGAGGCGAGGCTGGAGGCCTGGGGCTGGGGTCCAGAGGCGAGGCTGGAGGCCGGGGGCTGGGGTCCAGAGGCGAGGCTGGAGGCTGGAGTGTAGAGGCGAGTCTGGAGGCTGGAGTCTAGAGGCGAGTCTGGAGGCTGGAGTCTAGAGACTAGAGGCGAGTCTGGAGGCTGGAGGCTGGAGACTAGAGGCGAGTCTGGAGGCTGGAGGCTGGAGACTAGAGGCGAGTCTGGAGGCTGGGGACCAGAGGCGAGGCTGGGGACCAGAGGTGAGGCTGGGGACAGAGGCAAGGCTGGGGACAGAGGCAAGGCTGGAGGCTGGGGACCAGAGGCAAGGCTGGAGGCTCGAGGCTGGGGACCAGAGGCGAGGCTGGAGGCCGGGGGCGAGGCTGGAGGCTAGGGACCAGAGGCAAGGCTGGAGGCTCGAGGCTGGGGACCAGAGGCGAGGCTGGAGGCTAGAGGCTGGGGACCAGAGGCGAGGCTGGAGGCTGGGGACTGGAGACTAGAGGCGAGTCTGGAGGCTGGAGGCTGGAGACTAGAGGCGAGGCTGGAGACTAGAGACTGGGGACCAGAGGCAAGGCTGGAGACTAGAGACTGGGGACCAGAGGCGAGGCTGGAGACTAGAGACTAGAAGCGAGGCTGGAGACTAGAGGCGAGGCTGGGGACCAGAGGCGAGGCTGGAGGCTCGAGGCTGGGGACCAGAGGCGAGGCTGGAGGCTAGAGGCTGGGGACTAGAGGCGAGGCTGGAGACTAGAGACTGGGGACCAGAGGCGAGGCTGGAGACTAGAGACTGGGGACCAGAGGCGAGGCTGGAGACTAGAGACTAAAGCGAGGCTGGAGACTAGAGGCGAGGCTGGAGACTAGAGGCGAGTCTGGAGGCTGGAGGCTGGAGACTAGAGGCGACTCTGGAGGCTGGAGTCTAGAGGCGGGTCTGGTGGCTGGAGGCTGGAGACTAGAGGCGAGGCTGGAGACTGGAGACTGGGGACTAGAGGCGAGGCTGGGGACCAGAGGCGAGGCTGGAGACTGGAGACTAGAGGCGAGGCTGGAGGCCGGAGACTGGAGGCTGGAGGCCGGGTGCTGGGGTCCAGAGGCGAGTATGGAGGCCGGGGGCTGGGGTCCAGAGGCGAGGCTGGAGGCCGGGGGCTGGGGTCCAGAGGCGAGGCTGGAGGCTGGAGTC
>NW_027277011.1:0-32676 GCF_030028105.1 Mobula birostris
CTTCAGGCCCTTAGAGCTGTGCTGCCCGTTTTAACCCTGGTCTGATCGGGGCACCCGCAGAAAAACCACGCAGTCACGTGGAGAACGTACAAACTCCTTACAGACAGCGGTGGGAATTGAACCAGGGACACCCATACTGTAAGGCGTCATGCTGACCACTGTGCTACCATACCGCCATCCACGTGGTCACGCTGTTCTTACAGACAGCGGTGGGATTTGAAACTGATTGGTCTGATTGCTATCATTGCAAAGCGTTATGCTAACAGCTGCGCTACGCTACCATGCTGACCTGTGCTGCAGTTCCTCTTGGTTCCCTGGCTAGAATTCCTCAACAGAGTTCGGGTAGGCCCCCAGGGTTCAGGGTTCAGGAAGACCCCCAGCGTTCAGGAGGTGTGTGGTGCTCCAGGGAAACCATCTCCTCTGGCCGGAAGTCACAGTGGCATCTGTGGCCGGTGACCATTTGGTACTTGGGCTCCCGCCACAGTCTGTGACCATGGGGGCCTCCAGATGCTTGACTTTGTGTCCTCTGTTCCCAAGTTCTGCCACAAGAGGAGATCATCAGACAGATGGAGAAAGGGGTTTGAGGATCGTAGCAAAGCCCAGGTCAGACTTGGGAGGAACCAGAACACTGAGAACCTCGGGTCCGTGTGCTCTGTGTATGCAGAGGTCCTGTGTAAGAGAGATTTTTGCCTCTTCCCTAACCACCCTGCCAGCTACCCTCTTCCCAAACAACTATGCCAGCTATCCCCTTCCCTAACCACCCTGCCAGCTACCCTCTTCCCTAACCACCCTGCCAGCTATCCCCTTCCCAAACAACCATGCCAGCTATCCCCTTCCCTAACCACCCTGCCAGCTACCCTCTTCCCTAACCACCCTGCCAGCTATCCCCTTCCCAAACAACCATGCCAACTATCCCCTTCCCTAACCACCCTGCCAGCTACCCTCTTCCCTAACCACCCTGCCAGCTATCCCCTTCCCAAACAACCATGCCAACTATCCCCTTCCCTAACCACCCTGCCAGCTACCCTCTTCCCTAACCACCCTGCCAGCTACCCTCTTCCCTAACCACCCTGCCAACTATCCTCTTCCCTAACCACCCTCCCAACTATCCCCTTCCCTAACCACCCTGCCAACTATCGCCTTCCCAAACAACCATGCCAACTATCCCCTTCCCTAACCACCCTGCCAGCTACCCTCTTCCCTAACCACCCTGCCAACTATCCCCTTCCCAAACAACCATGCCAACTATCCTCTTCCCTAACCACCCTGCCAGCTATCCTCTTCCCTAACCACCCTGCCAGCTACCCTCTTCCCTACACCACCCTGCCAGCTATCCCCTTCCCTAACCACCCTGCCAACTATCCCCTTCCCAAACAACCATGCCAACTATCCCCTTCCCTAACCACCCTGCCAGCTATCCTCTTCCCTAACCACCCTGCCAGCTACCCTCTTCCCTACACCACCCTGCCAGCTATCCCCTTCCCTAACCACCCTGCCAACTATCCCCTTCCCTAACCACCCTGCCAGCTATCCCCTTCCCTAACCACCCTGCCAACTACCCTCTTCCCTACACCACCCTGCCAACTACCCTCTTCCCTACACCACCCGGCCAGCTACCCTCTTCCCTAACCACCCGGCCAGCTACCCTCTTCCCTAACCACCCGGCCAGCTATCCCCTTCCCAAACAACCATGCCAACTATCCCCTTCCCTAACCACCCTGCTAGCTATCCCCTTCCCTAACCACCCTGCCAGCTACCCTCTTCCCTACACCACCCTGCCAGCTACCCTCTTCCCTACACCACCCTGCCAGCTACCCTCTTCCCTACACCACCCTGCCAACTATCCCCTTCCCTAACCACCCTGCCAACTATGCTCTTCCCTAACCACCCTGCCAGCTACCCTCTTTCTCATGGAGTCTGTGGGTCCTGTCAGCACCTAGCAAGTCATCCACGACCTCGAGATCTGAGAAGTGACTGCAATCCTTTAGAGTCATAGAGCATTACAGTGCCAACACAAGCCCTTTGGCCCATTTAACCCATGCTAAGCTGGTCTTCTGCCTAATCCGATCTACCTGCACCTGGACCATATCATTCCAAAGCTGTCCCATCATTTTCATCTCTCCAAACTCAACGCTGGAGTCAAACCCAGATCTACCACTTTCAGCCTTTGGCCGTGAAACCCCTTGTACGTCCTAAGAGATCAGAAAGTGCTGTAGGAATGGAACTCTTTTGTTCCTATAGGAAACCCGGCAGGGTTCTCCGCGACCCTTTAGAGAAGATCACCTGCTGCAGCTACCTGGTCCGGACTATATGTGACTCCCGTGCTGTGTCTCCTGCTGCTTTGCAAAAGCTCCCGACACCCACTTGCCTGTGTGCAGCCTGCACAAGAAAGTGCAAAGTACATTTATTATCAAAGTACGTATACTTTATACAACCTTGAGATTCATCTTACAGGCAGCCTCAAAACAAAGAAACCCAGAAGAACACATTAAAAAAACACATCAAACACCCAATATGCAAAGAAAAAAAATCACGCACACAATAACCGCAAGAAATAGCGTTCTGAACCAAAGTCCACAAAGGGAGTCCCCTATGTAATTCAACATAGTTCAGTGCAGAGGTGAGGAAACCTCGTGGAGAACAGCACAGCACAGGCCGTTCGGCCCCACAATGTTGTACTGACCCTTCAATCTACTCCAAGATGAATCTAACCCTTCCCTTCCACGTAACTCTCCATTTTTCTATCATCCATGTGCCTATCTAAGAGTTTCTTAAATGCCCCTCATGTATCTGCCTCTACCACCACCCCTGGCAGGGTGTCCCACACACCCACCTCTCTCCGAGAGAAATTTACTTCTGACATCCCCCTCCTGTATTGTCCTCCAATCACCTTAAAATTATACCTCCTTGTATGAGGCATTTCTGCTCTAGGAAAATGTCTCTGGCTGTCCACTCGATCTATGCCTCTTGTACACCTCTATAAAGTCTGTCAGTAGCTGCCAGTCTCAGGGAAGACATGTTAAACAAAATTAACTGTAGGCGGTTGGTGACGGCTTCTGAAGGCTTTGCTAACTGGCTGTTGGTACGTCTGTGAGAAAAATCGGGAACGCTGAAAAAGTGGATCATGGCAATGTGTGCTGGCCTCTGCTGGGGCAGGAGATTGCCTTATTAGTCAAGAATGCAGAATCAGTCTGATATCAAAACATTTACAGCCACTGCTATGCCAAGAATGTTCTTCTGGCAACCCGTGTAATGGGTCTTTGCTAAGACTTGGAGACGGTGGCTGTGGGAACAGGACAGGACACATAGTCCTAACGTTAGTGGTTTTCACCGAGGAACCTTTGTAATGTGGGATACGGGCCACCAAGAGGCAGGACGGGCAGTGAGGGACTTCACCCTTCCTCAGTCCTGAGGACGCGTCCTCCAACCATGGTAACTCATCTCAGGCCCAACCTTCACATCGGGTTAACTGGAGGAGTTTAGATTTGAGGCAACCTTCAATGGAAGGTAAACATCTCCGTGAAACCTGATGGCATGAACATTGACTTCTCAAACTTCTGCTAATGCCACACCTCCCCCTCATACCCCATCCGTTATTTATTTATATATACACATTCTTTTTCGCTCTCTCCCTTTTCTCCCTCTGTCCCTCTGACTATACCCCTTGCCCATCCTCACGGTTCCCCCCCCCCCTTTCCTTCTCCTTGGGCCTCCTGTCCCATTATCCTCTCATATCCCCTTTTGCCAATCACCTGTCCAGCTCTTGGCTCCATCCCTCCCCCTCCTGTCTTCTATCATTTTGGATCTCCCCCTCCCCCTCCCACTTTCAAATCCCTTACTAACTCTTCCTTCAGTTAGTCCTGATGAAGGATCTCGGCCTGAAGTGTCGACTGTACCTCTTCCTAGAGATGCTGCCTCGCCTGCTGCGTTCACCAGCAACTTTGATGTGTGTTGCTTGAAATTCCAGCATCCGGAGATTTCCTTGTGTTTGCATCCATGAAACTGTTCACTGCTTTAACGCATTCAGGTGGTGATGGGCATTTTGTAAAGATGGTGACCAGCCGAAGAGGAACCTCCACTCAGGGTTTGTTCTGATGCTCGGGGTAACTGATCTCCTTGAGCTGCTGTCTGAACGATGCTTCCTTGTAAAGTCCCTCGCAGTCAAATCTATTTACAATCTCTAGCCCCCCACTACAGTCCCACCCAATCCCTTACCTCCCAACCTCTCTCAATTTCATCAAGCCTGTTCTCCAATCTCAACCCAACTCTGTAGTCCTCAACCCCAAAACCTCAGACCTACCAACCAACTTGTAAATCCCCACCTCCCACCTCTAATGGACAATGGACCATGAACACTACCTCACTTTTTGAAAAATTTACTGTGACCCAGCGTGAAACAGCCCCTTCCGGCCCTTCAAGTCACGCCACCCAGCAATGCCTGGATTTAACCCTCGCCTAATCTATAATGTCCAATTAACCCCAACTGGTATGTCTTTGGACTGGGGGAGGAAATCCAGTATCTCCAGATCTAATATCCTAATATCTCCAGATGTGATTCAGGGTCACACCTGGATCATGGACATTCAGACATGTTATTGTGCTGAAACAGTCCTGATGAAAGGTCTCGCCCTGAAACTTACTGCATGTTGTTGTTGGTGAAGCAATGAAGGTCTCCATCTCTGGTGGTGTTCAGGGCTTCCTTCATCGTGTCAGTAACTTTCTCTCAGTTTTCACTACTGTCAGTCATACAAGTCGTGGGTGGAGACTCAGGAATACCGTCGCACTCAGATGGAGAAGGATTCTTCATTGCTGTTTCCATAACAATTTTGTTTGACCAGTCAGGGTTGTTAGCCCTGAGCTGCATCCCCGAACCTGAAGGGCCGGTGGACCACTCTTAGTCTGGCCTCTACCCTTTGACCTGTTGGGCATGGGTGACCCTACCAAGAGCCAAAGCATAAAGCCCCGACTCCAGCCAACATCACTCTCTAGGTCATTGAGGCACACAAGCCTCCAAACCCAACGACAATGCTGCGGTTGTCTCAGCCCGAGATGTCGACTCTTTCTTCCTCTTTATCGATGCTGCCTGGCCTTGGCCTGCTGAGTTCCTCCAGCATTGTGTGTGTGCGTGTTTGTGTGTGTTTTACAGAAATATGTACTGGTGTCCTTGTTCGCTCTGAGTACGGTCGGGACGGTATCATTCCACACTAATTAGGCTCCTGATAAATACTTTTAAAGATCAGATTAGATTTATTTGTCACATGTACGTTGAAACTTACAGTGAAACGTGTTTTTTGCATCAACAACAAGCACAGTCCAAGGATGTGCTGGGGGCGCCCGTAAGTGTCACCACTCACATATCAGTACAAACAAAGCACGTGTACAACTTACTAACATGCTAACCGGTCGGTTTTTGGACTGTGGGAGGAAACCAGATCACCCGGAGTAAATTCACAGGGTCACGGAGAAAACGTACAAATCCTTACAAGCAGTGGCGGGAATCGAGCCCTGGTTAATGATTGGAACCTGCCGAAGGGTTTTGGCCTGAAGCGTTGACTGTGCTCTTTTCCACAGATGCTGCCTGACCTGCTGAGTTCCTCCTCCCCAGCCCGCGGCCCTTCACTCCCTCTGCGGCTCAGAGAGCCACTCGAGCCTCAGCCGCAGCTCGCTGACACGTTTGATTCCCCGCCGGATTACGCTGATCTATCATCTGTGATCTCCTTTCTCACAGGTTGACGTGTGCCCAGCTGCCCAACAAGGTGCTGGAGAGCATCAGCATCATCGACACCCCGGGGATTCTGTCGGGAGCCAAGCAGAGGGTGAGCAGAGGTAAGGAAGCTGGCCCAATTGCTCAGCGGTTTCAGTCGCTATCCCACTGCTGACAGGTGAAGGAGAATCCTGCGATTCAGTGTTGGGGACTCACCTGAACGGAGGGAAGCTGTGTCCGCACTTTCCCGTCACACACCCCCGTCAGATACAGAGCGAAGCTCCTTCCACACTGCCCCACCACACGCTCTTGGGGTCATTTACGGAGTGAAAACTCCCTCTGCACCATCCCAAAACACACCCAGGGTCAGAGACACAGTGAAACTTCTTCCGCACCATCCCGTCATACACTCCCAGGGTCAGACACAGAGCGAAGCTCCCTCCACACTGTCCCATCACACACTCTTGCGGTCAGAGACAGAGTGAAGCTCCCTCCACACTGTCTTTGGAGAGGAATGAACCCTGCAACAAGTCCTACCAGGATGGATGAAGGGTCTTGGTCCAAAATGTTGACTGTTTATTCATTTCCATCAATTATGCCTGACCTGCTGAGTTCCTCCAGCATTTTGTGCTGAAGACCTGGATTGTTATTCCTGACCTCAGGATGTCCCAAGATATCTTCCAACTCGTGAGCTATGTCTGAGGCACAGTCGCTGTGGGGCCTCTGGAACAGCCACAAATCACAGGCTCTCTGGGAGCTGCATAGTGAGGGATCTGAACAGATTTAGGAGCCAAGGTATAATTGGTGTTGAAAAGGAAGCAGGCAAAGGGGGTTGTCGGTCTCTCCATTGAGAGTGGAACCTGCTCAGACTGAATCCTTCAGAGGGATTGATGGATTTCAGGGTTGTGGGGGCCTGTGGAGAAAATGTCACAATCTCAGCTACTGAAGGGAGGGAGAGACGGGAGTCTCACTCCAGACACACCACGCACCTGGGGCAGCAGATGGAGCCTCTTATCAACATAAGAAGTTCTGCAGATGCTGGAAATCCGGAGCAACACACACAAAGTGCTGGAGGAACTCAGCAGGTCAGGCAGCATCTATGGAAATGAAAAAACTGTTGATGATTTGGGCCGAGGCCCTTCTCCAGGATGAAGACTGATGTAGGGTCTCGCATCATGTCGACATTTTATTCCTCTCCATGCTGCCTGACCTATTCAGTTCCCGCCGCGTTCTCTGTGTATTATTGGGGAATGGGAAGGGGAAGGATGCCAGAATAAGAAGGGAAGGGAAGGGAAGGAGGACAAACTAGGTGATAGGTGAGACCAGGTGGATGAGGGAAGGGGGATGAAGTAAGAAGCTGGATCGTGATAGGTGGAAAAGGTAAAGGGCCGAAGAAGATGGAATCTGATAGGAGAGGAGAGTGGACCATGGCAGAAAGCGGAGGAGGAGGGGAACCAGGGAGGGTGAGGAGAAGGAGGAGGCCGAGTGGGCAAATGAAAAAGAGGGTAGGGGAAAGGGGGAGAATTACCAGAAGCTGGAGCCCCTGCTAAGACTGGGAAGTTCAGGCCTTTCAGGAGGAAATTAGAATGCCCGTGTCAGTCTAGTTGGCGTGTTCCAGGGGCTTTCGGTTCCCCAGGTGGACACAGTAGGCAGCTGGATCAGTTGTCCAGCTGTGTGCAGAATGTGGGGCTTGGTTAATCACACTCAAGGCAGACCACACAGGCAGGACTTTATTTTCACATACAAACGGACACAAACGCTCCCCAGTCCAACTCCTCCAGTGTCCTCGAGAACTGTGAAGGTGTTCCAGGGCCGTTGGGCACCGCATTCCTGACAGCGATGGGAACACTTTAGCTTAATTTAGTGCGTGTGAATGATTGTGTTAATCACTATTATCGGCTAAACTGTTTGTCGTAGTATTTGTCATGTACCGTTCAGCTACGTCTTCTAATATACAGCAACAAACTACAACAATTCAGAGTGGATCAGATTTATTATTTTCTTTGCAAGGGAAGTTCTTTTTTCCAGCTAAGTATTGTCTGGAAAACAGCTTCAATCTTATGTCTGAAACAAAGCACTTTTATACTTTTTACAAAGCACAGTAATTAGCTTGTGCCATTCCATAACATTACTCCATTATCTTCATCCTTATCTGTTTCTGACATTTATCCTTTAGAAGCTCTGTCCTGTTTTTTTCCTGTTGTCAAAACATCCCCCAAACAATAAAACCAATCTCCTGACATAAAAGAAGAACACACAGCTTCCTGTCAAAAAACACAGACTTGTAAGTCTCTCATCCAAACCAGCAAAGCACCTTGTGATTTCATAGGTTCCATTTTGTCACATTACATTTTACAAACATTACATATATATTTCCACATATTGTAGGATGTGTTTAGTAATGGAAAGGGCAGCAATGGTAATGATATGATGTCCTTTGGCTCAAAATCTGATCAGGGCAACATTTGCAGAAAAGATTCATACATTTTTCATACTTCCTCAGGAGAACATTTGGCCAACATGTTCTTTCCAGCTCACAGAGCAATCCCATGTTCCCCATTTATTGATCTTTTTGTGATGTTGGCATTCATTTCAAGAGGACTTGAATATAAATGCAAAGATGAGATGTTGAGGCTTCATAAGGCACTGGTGAGGCCTCACTTGGAGTATAGTGAGCAGTTTTGGACCCCTTATCTAAGAAAAGATGTGCTGAGATTGGAGAAGATTCAAAAGGAGGTTCATGAGAATGAAGGGGTTAACATATGCGAGGCATCTGGCAACATTGGGCCTGTACTCACTAGGTTTTAGATGAGTGTGTGCAAATCTCATTGAAACCTACCGAATGTTGAAAGGACTGGATAAGTTGGATGTGGAGAGGATGCTTCCTATGGTGGGGGTATCCAGAACTAAAGGGCACAGCCTCAAAAATTGAGGGGGTGACCTTTTAGAATAGAAGCAAGGAGGATTTTTTTTTTTAGCCGAAGAGTGGTGAACCTGTGGAATGCTCTGCCACGGACTGCGGTGGAGGCCAAGACCGTGGGTATATTTATCACGGAAGTCATTAGATTTCTGATTGGCCGGGGCATCAAAGGTTATGGTGAGAGGGCAGGTGTATGGGGTTGAATGGGATCTGGGATCAGCCATGATGAAATGGCAGAACAGACCCGATGGGCCAAATGGCCTAATTCTGCTCCTATGTCTTTATGGTTTTATGGTTTATGACAAAGTTTCCTGGCAGAGGGTAGCAGACACCAGCAGGATCAACAAACTCATCCGTAAGGCCAGTGATGTTGTGGGGATGGAACTGGACTCTCTCACGGTGGTGTCTGAAAAGAGGATGCTGTCCAAGTTGCACGCCATCTTGGTCAATGTCTCCCATCCACTACATAATGTACTGGGTGGGCACAGGAGTACATTCAGCCAGAGACTCATTCCACCAAGATGCAACACAGAGCGTCATAGGAAGTCATTCCTGCCTGTGGCCATCAAACTTTACAACTCCTCCCTTGGAAGGTCAGACACTCTGAGCCAATAGGCTGGTCCTGGACTTATTTCCTGGCATTATTTACATATTACTGTTTAACTATTTATGGTTTTATTACTATTTAATTATTTATGGTGCAATTGTAACGAAAACCATTTTCCCCTGGGATCAATAAAGTATGACTATGACTACTATGGATTGAAAGGCTTGTTGTATGAGGAGCGTTTGATGGTACTGGGCCTGTACTCACTGGAATTCAGAAGACAGGGGTGACTGTATTGAAACCTATAAAATGTTGAAAGGTCTCAGTGGAGTGGGTGTGGAGAGTTTGTTTCCTATGGTGGGAAAGTCGAAGACTAGAGGACACAGCCTTTTCGTAATGGCCTTCACAGCCGCCCTTGTCAACAGATTCCACAGATTCACCACTCTCTGGTTAAAGAAATTCCTCCTCATCTCCGTTCTAAATGGACATCCTTCTGGTCCCACCATAGGACACATCTTCTGTCCGTCCACACTGCCAAAGCCTTTCAACGTTCAATAATTTTCAATGAAATCCCCCCTCATTCTTCTGAGTTCCAGTGAGTACAGGCCAAGACCCACCAATACTTCATACAGGTTTCCCCCGCCATCCGAAGGTAGAGCGTTCCTATGAAACGGTTCGTAAGCTGGAATGTCGTAAAGCAAAGAAGCAATTACCACTTATTTGTATGGGAAAATTTTGTGAGCGTTCGCAGACCCAAAAATAACCTACCAAATCATGCCAAGTAACACATAAAATAACACTAACACATAGTAAAAGCAGGAATGATATGATAAATACACAGCCTATATAAGGTAGAAATACTTTTCCACAATCATTACTGCACTGTTCTCCGTAGCGAAAATCTCAGGCAAGCGCTGTCCAGTAACCTTTAAGCTATGAAGCTGCCAAATCATATCAAATAACGCGTAAAAATACACAACCTATATAAAGTAGAAATAATGTATGTACAGTGTAGTATCACTTACCGGAATTGGTTCAGCGCCGAGCACACTGATGCTGGTGTGTTAGACTGAGTCAGAGGTTGGCTGGTGCAGTGGCTCCCCACCCTCCAGGCCACTGACCGATACATTGCCGTGAAGAACGCAGGGGTCCAGCAGTAGCCGGGAGGCACATGGCACATCTTTAAGAAAAAAGCCAAAACAAACATGCTAATTAATTAGGTGCCGCCCATAATTGTCGGCCCAGATCAGTGCCGATTTCCGATTGCGTCGTCTCTGATCTGGGCCGACAATCACGTGCCGGGCGGCACCTAATAATTAGCATGTTTATTTCGGCTTTTTTCTTCAAGATATGCTGTGTGCCTCCCGGCTACCTTTGCATTCACCGCGAATCAGTACAGTATGTGTCTGTGGCCTGGGTGTTGGGGTGGTGGGACACTGGGGTGTCATCTCGTTGTCTGTTTCCATTAGAACAGGCAGCTCATCTTCTCCTATCTCTGCCTGCCTCGATGTCGAAGGTCGAGGTTCGTCGTCTGCTGTGGCTGATGTGGAAGGTTTGCTTGACTGCTGAGCCTCGCGCATTTTTCTATCACACAGTTCTTTGTAAGGACTCAAACTATCCTGCAAATATCCCCCAAACCTACGAACCCTTTCAAAATTAAAGTCGTACTTTATCATTACTCTTTCGGTTTTGATTGTTATCCTTTTTTCTTCCAAATGCATCAGCTCTTCATCTGTCAGTTCTTGGCCATGGGATGCCAAAACCTCTTCAACATTATCTTCGTCAACTTCCACAAGCCAAACTCACGTTGTCCTTACTTTGTTCACCACGATCGAAACGCTTAATTATGTCTAGTTTTACCATAAGTGTAACACCCTTACGAGCTCTTTCAGGCTTTTCCGATACCATAGAACTCATCTTGCAAACAGCTGCTCACAGGCACGTGTTAAAGCAAAGCAGTTCCAAATCCGGGGGAGAGCGGCTGCTCAGGGCGCGCTGCCTTTTATCGCGCGCTGATTTTTTTATCACACGCTGAATTTTTCTTTCGTAACAGTGAAAACACCTTCTGAAAGTGAAAATAGGGTACTAATGTAGGTCTTTCGTAACAGTGAGGTTTTGTAAAGTGAACGTTCGAAAAGCGGGGGACACCTGGACTTTACTGCCGCCAAACAATTGATACCAGAATGTACAATCATCACAGCAATATTTGATTCTGCGCTTCCTGCTCCCTGGATTACAAATCGATAGTAAATATTAAAAATTTAAATAATAAATCATAAATAGAAAAGGGAAAGTAAAGTAGTGCAAAAAAATCCGAGAGGCAGGTCCGGATATTTGGAGGGTACGGCCCAGATCCGGGTCAGGATCCGTTCAGCAGTCTTATCACAGTTGGAAAGAAACTGTTCCCAAATCTGGCCGTACGAGTCTTCAAGCTCCTGAGCCTTCTCCCGCAGGGAAGAGGGATGAAAATTGTGTTGGCTGGGTGGGTCGTGTCCTTGATTATCTTGGTAGCGCTGCTCCGACAGCGTGCGGTGTAAAGTGAGTCCAAGGATGGAAGATTGGTTTGTGTGATGTGCTGCGCCGTGTTCACAATCTTCTGCAGCTTCTTCCAGTCTTGGACAGGACAACTTCCATACCAGGTTGTGATGCACCCTAGAAGAATGCTTTCTACGGTGCATCTATAAAAATTAGTGAGGGTTTTAGGGGACAGGCCAAATTTCTTTAGCTTCTAATACTAACCCCTCAGACACAGAAACCACAGATCGTGGACTCAGAGCCAAGGTCAGGCTGCGGGGGTCCGTGTGACAGAGCATCCAACTCACCGACTGTGCAACGGTGTGGTGGTGCATGCAGTGGATAGGCAGGTAGAGATGGGCTGAGTGGTCTCTTATGGCCTGTTGTTCGATAACCATAAATGCAGAGCTGCACAAAGGAATCTTTTTGGAGAAATGTTTTTTTTTGTGCAAACTGATGCTGTGATACAGCCTTAGACTCAGGAAGGGAGTTAATTTAATAAAAATAATCATGAGCTTTAATCCTTTGCCAACCGCAAATATTTCATTAAAATTACAGAACTAAATTGCAGTCATTCACCTTGGATTATTATCGATGCAATCAGTAACTCTTTCCATAAAAATAAGGGAACAGGAGGCCATTCAGCCTATCTTGCTCTGCCTGTCACTGTGACTGACCTTCCTTGCCCTATCATCATAACTGCTAATGCCTCTAAACTGGTTGATGTCCTGGTTGAACTCGAAGATGTCCTGGAGCCTACGGAGGCTAGTGCCCATGATGGCGCTGACTGAGTTTACAACTCTCTGCAACTTATTTCAATCCTGTGCAGTTGCTCCTCACCCCCCCCCCGTACCAGACATGATACAGCCAGTTAAAATGCCCTTCACGGTACATAAGTAGAAATTTCCTTGCACCCAGCCTGTAGGGTCCTTTTGGAAGTTTCCAATAGATCTCTCGTTGTGCTAAATTTTGGAGAAGACTCGCCTCCGTTGTTCTTCTAATTCCTTCATTCCTCAGACTGACGAGTTTCACAACCAAACATTAGAAAACTGGTAAACAGCGAGGGAATCTGTCTGGGGTTATTTTGTGTTTGTATCTGAATACATGTCTTTTCATGTGATACTTCTAATGAAGAACCTAATACCAACATTCAAGATTACTTAACGTCATTTCCAGCACACAAGTGTAAAGGAGGAAATAATCATTGTTAATCCGGATCCGATGCTGCATAAGAAAACACAATAAGTAAAAAAAAAAATACACAGTAAGTATAAGTACATAAGATAGCTTCAAAGATTCAAAGTGCATTTATTATGAAAATATGTCTGCAGTATACAACCCTGAGATTCATCATCTTCACAGACAGCCATGAAACAAAGAAACGCCCTGGAACCCGTTCAAGGAACAGCATTGACAACCCCTTGTGCGCAAAAAAAACAAATCACGCAAATGGCAACAAAACAGAACAAGCAAAAATACAGAAAATAAAGCACACAATCAAAGGAGTCGGTATTCAGCTCAGCTCAGTGTTCATTATCTGTAGGCCGCCCCGATTCAAAGTCACCCAAAAGAAAAACGGAGCGACTCAAGAACGACAGTCTAATCGGCAGACCGCAGACCGGAACTTGGATAGCATCCTCCGACAGCATCGAGGGAGAGAGTGACCGTTCGAACGCAGGGACCTTCCCTCAGGAGCAGAGAGGGCGAGAGTCCGTCACACGCAGACGCCTTCCTCCGGCAGTGGCGAGTGAGAGGCTGGAAGATGGCGCTGAATATTTCACTCGCCTCTGTTTACAATCTCTCGGCTTCTTGGTCTTGAGGCTGTTCACCTCCCAGAACCTTCAAGGAGACAGCAACGTGCCAGATCACTCAATTGGCTCGAAAATGCACCATCAAACTGTAGATCGCAGGCTCCAGCAATACGGGACCACATTGGGAAGAAAAGGCAGACGTTACAGAAGTAAATGAAACCGTTTTGTGGAGAATGTAGCCCATGGTGGCATTGTTCTCTGGCCCCATTTTCTTCCAGAGTTGATAAACATTGATTGTACATCCATAAAGTGACGCTGGGCACAGGAGTGTCTGTACATAAGGTAACTCTGACAGGAAGTGATTATGTAGTGGTGGTTGGGGGTGTGGAGGGGTGGGTTAGTAGCGGAGGTGTTGATCAGCCTTACTGCTTGGGGAAGGGAACTGTGTGTCAATCTGATGCTGGATGCTATGGGAGTGGGACAAACAGTCCCTGAGCAGGGTGGGTGGGATCCCTCATGATGGTACTGGCCCTGTTCCAGCACCTTTCTGTATAAATCTCCTTGATGGTGGGTGTGCTGGTGAGGCATTGGGCAGTCTTGACTACCCGCTGTAGAGGCTTTCTGTCCATACCAGCTTGTCGGGATGCTCTCTACTGCACACCTGTAGAACGATGTGAGTATAGACCAGCAAGGGGATTGAAAATCTCCCTAAAGCAGATGAGTCGAGGCCAAAGCACGGTTGCACAAACCCTTCTGATTCACTAGTGACACTCCCAGCCTGATGCCCGGACGCCAAGAGAGCAAAGGACTGTCATTCTGAATCTCAGCACTCTGCTCTAGAGTTGCACGCGCAACGCTGGAGGAACTCAGCAGGCCAGACAGCGTCTGTGGGAAAGAGTACAGTCGATGTTTCAGGCCGAGACCCTTCTTCAGGCCTGAGAAGTCACAGTAAGAAGGTGGAGGGAGGGGAGGGGAGGAGAGGAAGGTGGCAGGTGATAGGTGAAACCGGGAGGGGCAGGGGTGAAGTAAAGAGCTGGGAAGTTGACTGGTGAAAGAGATACAGGGCTGGAGAAGGGGGAATCTGATAGGAGAGGGCAGAAGACCATGGAAGAAAGGGAAGGGGGAGGAGCACCAGAGGGAGGTGATGGTTGGGTAGGGAGGTAAGATGAGAGAGGGAAACGAATGGGAATGGTGAAGGAGAGGAGGGAGCTTACTGGAAGTTAGAGAAATTGATGTTCATGCCATCAGGTTGGAGACTACCCAGACGGAATATAAGATGTTGCTCTTCCAACCTGAGTGCGGCCTCGTCTTGACGGTAGCAGACACCATGGACTGACGTGTCGGGATGAGAATGCGATGTAGATTGAAATGAGTGGCTCCCGGGAGATCCCGCTGTTTGTGACGGATATCAAAAGCGCAGTGCTGGAAGTGGCCCTGGCCTGCCCTCCCTTGAAGGGGCATTTTCACCCCAGTGTTGCTCTCTTCGGAAAAAGCTGCCCTCTGTTCGCCTTGCCTTTCTTCCTGCTGGGTGGCGGAGTGCAGTGGTATGTCCAACACACAGCACTGCAGTCCAGCTGTGGCTGAAAATAGTGGCGATCTTGTAGCAGCTGGGAGACCTGTCATCCGTGAGGTAGGAGTTTGGGGCCTGCACCCACCTCCTCCACGCCTTGGGAGATGTGCGCCCTCAGTCACGGAGCGGCCTCGCAGACGCCCGATTTCTACGACCGAAGCATAAATGGGAGACTGAAACATCAAGACAGCAGGCGGTCTTTCGATGGAGCGTGAGAGCCTGTCACTCCTGGAGACAGGGCTTGGAGAAGTGACGCAGAAGGTTGTAACATTGGAACAGTGACTTGCACATCTCCCGCTCCCGTTGTTGCAGGAGTGACCTCCCTGTCCCGCACTGGAGAGCGAGAGTCTGTCTGAGATACCAAACTGCTGGATTGTGAACTGTAGAACAAGGTCTCTTAGCTGTTGCTTGTACGGTGGGGCCGGGAGGAAGGGGTGGTCAATGCTTCTGCTGGCTGAGGTGGGGGGTGTGGGGAGAGGAGGGTTGATGAATTTGCTGCAGCTTGTGTGACAGGAACGGGGAGGGGGGCTTTGGGGTTCCGATGGTCCTATCATTCTGTGGAGTTCCCCTGTTTTTGTGGGTGTCTGTGAAGAGTACGAATTTCAGGTTGTATACTGTATACATTCCCTGATATTAAAATTAATCTTTGAACCGGGTGCAATAAATCCTTTTCCAGTAGCATCTTTTTATTTGCAAATAAATACATTTATTATAAATTCAAACCAGTACAATACTATTAGACAATCGCATTACAAGCAAAAACCAACACAGACTAATCTAACACACTCCTGTCCTCATTGAGGATGGCATTTATCCTCTGCAGTGCCCACCAGTTTTGAAACTCCTCTATGTAACTCATGGATGCCACATATATCTTTGCCACAGCTACTCGGACACAGACCTACCCCTTGAACATTGCAGGCAGTCAGCCCGGTCAGAGCCCTCCACTGCCTGTCTCCAGGACCTATGGATAGCTATCTTAGCCAGCCCCAGGAGCAGGTTAACTGGACAGGGCCCCAGACAGTCCTTCCAGGTGAGGCAACACTCTGCCCGCGAATCTGCTGTGGTCATCTACTGTGCCTGACACTCCCGATGCGGCCTCCTCTATATGAGTCCTCATGAAGGGTCTTGCCCCAAAACATCAACTGTTTACTCTTTTCCATGCTGTCTGGCCTGCTGAGTTCCTCCAGCATTTTGCCTGTGTTGGAGTATTGTGTGCAGTTTTGGTCACCAACTACAGGAAAAGGTTGAAAGAGTACAGAGAAAATTTACGAGGATGTTGCCGGGTCTGCAGGACCTGAGCTATAAGGAAAGATTGAATAGGTTAGAACCTTATTCCCTAGAACGTAGAAGATTGAGAGGAGATTTGATAGAGATATACAAAACTATGAGAGGTATAGACAGGGTAAATGCAAGCAGGCTTTTTCCACTGAGGTTGGATGGGACTACAACCAGAGGTCATAGGTTAAGGGTGAAAGGTGAAAAGTTTAAGGGGAACATGAAGGAAGACCTCTTCACTCAGAGGGTTGTGAGAGTGTGGAATGAGCTGCCAGCGCAAGTGGTGCATGCGAGCTCGATTTCAACATTTAACAGATGTTTGGATAGGCACATGGATAGTAGGGGTATGGAGGAGTAGGGCCTGGTACAGGTGGATGGGAATAGACAGTTTCAATGGTTCGGCACAGACTAGATGGGCCAAAGGGCCTGTTTGCTGTACTTCTCTGACACTAACTGAGTAATAAATTATGTACTTAAATGAAATACAGACCAACTTAGCACATTATCAACACTTCTACAGCACCTTTTTGTGATGGAGGTATTGATCACGTGCACTGATATACAGTAAAAATCTTTGGTTTCGTGCCATCCAGACACATCAGTGTATAAATATGTACAGTCAGGAAGAAAGCAGAGAGCACTGTTACAGTTACAGGGAAGGCAGCTCTCAGCTGAACAGGGAGAAACCCCACCCAGCTCCAGACAAGGGGACAGTAACGAATCCCAGTTCACCCCCCCGTCTGGTGCATTGGAATGTGCTTTCACCAGACTACGGGGCTTTGAAGATGTGGGCAGAAATCTGGGGCTGCCTTGAACTTGGAGCAAACAGTTACAGACTGCCTTTGTTAAGTGCTTCCTGTCACAAGATAAACACCGGACAAACCTTCGGAAAATCGATAAAGCGGTTCTAATCTGGTGTTTATGTTTGTGTTGCTACAGCCCCACTGCCTGTAACCCTCTCATTCACCGTCCAATGTTCAGGGGCGATGTCTCCCGATGTCCCACTTGTGCAACGCACTCCTCTCAGATGTCGGCTGATGCCCAGTGTCTCGGAGTTTGATCACAAAATGCAGCAACCCCATCTCTACCACCTGAATGGCAGAGAGGGTGTTGGAACTTACACTGAGAGAGAACAAGGCTTCAACGCGTCTGTGGCTGAGGTGGAAGGCGGTTACTGGGTCCATGGGAGCTGAAGTGACGGTGCATGTGTTTGTCGCCATCCCCGACCCTGAACTCCCCCTGCTTTCTGAGCAGACGTTTCTTCTCACACTCTGTTCAAAGGGAGCTCTCCTGAATTTAGCTTAACTGGTATTGTTGGTGCAGTCTGCAGAGAGAGAGGTGATTGCTTCATCGGTTTCATTTTGTAATCCTACTTTGAGCTTCAGCTCTTATAAGACCATAAAATATGGGAGCAGAATTAGGCCATTCGGCCCATCGAGTCTGCTCTGGCATTTCATCATGGCTGATCCATTTCCCTCTCAGCCCGATCTCCTGCCTTTGCCCCAAATCCCTTCATTTCCTGACCAATCATGATTCTGTCAACCTCTGCCATAAATATACATAAAGACTTGGCCTCCACAGCCACCTGTGGGAACAAACTCTGCAGATTCACCATTCTCTGGCTAAAGAAATTCCTCCTCATTTCCATTCTAAAAGGTCACCCCTCTCTTTTGAGGATGTGTTCTCTGGTCTTAGGCTCCCCCACCATAGAAAATAGCTTCTCCACATCCACTCTATCAAGGCCTTTCAACATTCGATAAGTTTTAATGAGGTCACCCCTCATTCTGCCGAATTCTAGTGAATACAGGCCCAGAGCCATCAAATGCCCTTCATATGACAAGCTGTTCAATCCTGGAATCATTTTTATGAGCCTCCTTTGAACCCTGTCCAGTGTCAGCACATCCTTTCTGAGATGCAGGGAGAAAGGGAGGATCCAATACTCCCAGTGAGGCCAAACCAGGGCTTCATAAAGTCTCAACATTACACCATTGCTTTTATAGTCTCGTCCTCTGGAAATGACTGTAAACATTCCAATTGCCCTCCTCACCACAAACTCAGCCTGCAAATTAACATTCAGGGAATTCTCTCTCTCCTCTCCCCCTCTCTTTGTGTAATGTGCCTAAGACTTTTGCGTAGTGCTGTATATCAGAACATACAATGAGTATTTGATGGCTTTCGTCCTGTACTCACTGGAGTTTAGAAGAATGAGGGGGGATCTCATTGACAGGCCTCAACAGAGTGGGTGTTTCCTATAGTGGGGGACGGTGGTTAGGACCGGAGGGCATAGCCTCAGAGAAGAGTTCAAAGTAAATTTTATTATCAAAGAACATGTATGTCACCACTTACAATCACGAGATACATTTTCCTGCGGGCAGTAAGCCTACAGTAAAATAACCATAACAAGGATCAGTGAAAGACTGCCTAACTAGGGCGTTCAACCAGAGTGCAAAAGACAACAAACTGTGCAAATACAAAAAGAAAGTAATAGTAAATAAATAAGCAATATATATCAAGAACATGAGATGAAGACTCCCTGGCAGTGAGCCCATTGGTTGTGGGAACAGTTCAGGGATGGGCCGAGTGAAGTTGTCTCCTCTGGTTCAGGAGCCTGATAGCTGAGGGGTAATAGCTGTTCCTGAACCTAATGGTGCGGGTCCTGAGGCTCCTGTACCTTCTTCCTGATGGCAGCAGCGAGAGAGGGTATGACCTGGGTGTTGGGGATCTCTGATGATGGATGCTGCTTTCCTACGACAGGGTTTCATGTAGATGTGCTCAATGGTTGGGAGGGCTTTACCCGTGATGCCCTGCGTCGTATCTGTTACTTTTTGTAGGACTTTCCGTTCAAGGGCATTGGTGTTTCCATACCAGGCCGTGGTGCAGTCAGTCAATATACTCTCCACCGTGCATCTACAGAGTTTTAAATGCCACACCGAATCTCTAAGGAAGTCGAAGTGCTGCCGTGCTTTCCTTGTAATTGTGCTTACATGCTGGGCCCAGGACAGTCCACCGAAATAATAATACTCAGGAATTTAAAGTTGCTAACCCTCTCCAGAGGTGCCCTTTTAGAAAAGAGAGAGTGGCGAATCTGTGGAATTCATTGCCACAGATGACTGTAGCGGCCAAGTCATTGGGTATATTTAAAGCGGATGTTGATGTGTTCTTGGTTAGTCAGGACATCAAAAGTTACGGGGAGAAGGCAGAAGAATGGTGTTGAGAGGAATGATAATCAGCCAGGATGGAATGGCGTGGACAAATGACCTAATTCTGCTCCAATGTCTTCTGACGTCCGTACCTCCTTGGGTGATGTGGGCTCAGTTCCTGCCTGTTGCTTTGAAGTGGCCCTGGACTGATTACTTCATTTAAGACGCTATACGAACGCAGGAGCCTGTTGTGCTGTGGCACCAAAGCTCATTGCAAGCAGAACATTCCGGTAGTTTTGATGTTGAGCCACTGCCCATCACTTCCCCAGGTCGCTACTTAGATCCAGCTCCTGCCCGTGTCCTGGCTCAGCTGATGCATGGAGGTTGAAGGGGACGAGTAAGTCCCTGGCACTGTGCTGGGCACCTGACGGTTAATGGCCTCGTCCATCAAGCTGAGCTCCCCAGCCACTCATTCAGCACTTCTGTTCAAAGCTCACAACTGCCTTTTAAGGAATATTCTGCTGCTGTGTGTTTGACTCCTTGCCAAGGGACTTTGCGGAAGTTCTAAGATGCACAGTGGAGAGTATCCTGACTGGTTGTGTCATGGACTGGTATGGAAACACCAATGACCAGGAACAGAACAGGCTACAGACACTGGTAGATACGGCCCAGTCCAACACAGGCAAAGCCCCCTCCACCATTGAGCACACCTGCACGGAGCACTGACAGAAGAAAGCAGCATCCCTCATCAGAGACCCCCACATCCCAGGCTATGCTCTCTTCTTGGTGCTTCTGTTGGGTAGGAGGTCCCACACCACCAGGTTCAGGAACAGTTATTACCCCACAACCATCAGGCTCCTGAACCAGTGTGGATAATTTCACTCACCACAATGAGCCTCAGGTCCCACACCACCAGGTTCAGGAACAGTTATTACCTTACAAACCACCAGGCTCCTGAACTAGTGTGGATAACTTCACTCACCACAATGAGCCTCAGGTCCCACACCACCAGGTTCAGGAACAGTTATTACCCGACAACCATCAGGCTCCTGAACCAGTGTGGATAACTTCACTCACCACAATGAGCCTCAGGTCCCACACCACCAGGTTCAGGAACAGTTATTACCCCACAACCATCAGGCTCCTGAACCAGTGTGGATAACTTCACTCACCACAATGAGCCTCAGGTCCCACACCACCAGGTTCAGGAACAGTTATTACCCCACAACCATCAGGCTCCTGAACCAGTGTGGATAACTTCACTCACCACAATGAGCCTCAGGTCCCACACCACCAGGTTCAGGAACAGTTATTACCCCACAACCATCAGGCTCCTGAACCAGTGTGGATAACTTCACTCACCACAATGAGCCTCAGGTCCCACACCACCAGGTTCAGGAACAGTTATTACCCCACAACCATCAGGCTCCTGAACCAGTGTGGATAACTTCACTCCCCACAATGAGCCTCAGGTCCCACACCACCAGGTTCAGGAACAGTTATTACCCCACAACCATCAGGCTCCTGAACCAGTGTGGATAAATTCACTCACCTCAACTCAGAATTGATTACACATCCTGCAGACTCACTTCCAAGGATTCTACAACTCATGTTCTCAATATTATTTATTTATTTAATATTTTAAAATATATTTCACTATTTGTCTAATTTTTCACACTGGTTGTTTGTTAGTCTTTGTTATTTACATATTTTCATAAATTCTATTGCATTTCTTTACTCTCCTGTAAATGTCTGCAAGAAAAGGGATCTGCGGGTTGTATGTGGTGACATATCTGTTTTCTGATAATAAAATCAGTTTGAACTTTGAGCGAAGAGGGAGGGGTTACTGGACACAGCTGAGGGCGGCTGCCTGGGACTCAAATTCTGCACGCTGGAGCTCTGTGGGCGACCTCCTGGACAGTCTCCAGACCAGGATGTAGCTGAGGAAGGAATGGAAGGAACCGTGTTTCCATAGCGCCCTTTGCATCTCCGTCAACACACTTCACAGCTGTCACGGGCGGGTAGTGCTCCTGCAGAGCAGCTCAGTATTGACCCCTGACCTCAACATAACTGGGTTATAACCTAGTCTGTGTTGAGTTGTTCTCCGATCTGGGCAATTTACTTGCAAATGGTTCATCACCATGTGGGAAGACATCGTCAGCGCACTGTTGATTGTGGGGTGCCCTCCGAATGCTTGGCCTTTATATACGTATCAATCAGCTGATTGGACATCATGTCAGAAACTCAGTCGTGATGTGGGGAGGAAATCTCATGGCTGTGTGGCAAATTTCTTCTGTTGTGATCTGGAATTTTGCCCGCATCGGCTCATAAACAGGATCGAGGTCAACGTGTCCGTTTACAGAATTGTTCACGGAAAATCCACGCTCCTAGAAATTCTCTTGCATGTTGCGTGTTCACTTGCACCATGGCTTTCACTGAGTTTCCAAATTGACGTCCAATCACATCTTCTGAGTAATTTCCAATAACCTGGTCTGCTTGATGCTTCCTCACGAATCCTGACCTCAATGCTGTCTGTGTGGAGTTTGCATGTTCTGCCTGTGATCACATTGGTTTCCCTCCCCCCCCCCCACCCCAGGTGATCCAGTTTCCTTCCCACATCTCAGAGACTTGTGGGTTGGCTACTGTAGAATGTCCCTGGTGGGTAGGTGAAGGGTTGAATCTTGGGGGGGCGGTGGGTGGGTGGTGGTGAATGGAATGTGTGCAGATTAGGATGCTGGACAGGTTGTTGGGAAATGAGACACAAGAGGTTCTACAGATGCTGGAAATCCAGAGCAACACACACAAACAGCCCCGTTCTCCTACAATCCCCCCGTAACCCTGACTAATCAAGAACTTATCAAAACTGCCACTTTCGATAAAGCATGTGGTTCATAATTTTCTAAACCTTAGCAACACACAATAGGATGGAGAACGATGTTGGGTCTCATCTCAAATCAAAAACTGTTTATCCCTCTCCATGGGTGCTGCCTGGCCTGCTGAGTTCCTCCAGCATTTTGCACGTGTGACTCTGGACTCTCCAGAATCTTCTGTGCACCATTTCCGAATAACATTACCATGCTGGCCAATAACATAAGATCACAAACAGTTTACAGTTCAAAGTAGATTTTATTATCAGAGTACATATATGTCACCATATACAACTGAGATTCATTTTCCTGTGGACATACTCAGTAAATCTATAGAATAGCAACTATAACAGGATCAGTGAAAGATCAACCAGAGTGCAGAAGACAACAAGCTGTGCAAATGCAAATATAAATAAGACATAGAAGCCGAATCAGGCCATTCAGCCCATTGAGTGTGCTCTGCCATTCCATCATGACTGATTTGTTATCCCTCTCAGCCCCGTTCTCCTACAATCCCCCCGTAACCCTGACTAATCAAGAACTTATCAAAACTGCCACTTTCAATAAAGCATGTGGTTCATAATTTTCTAAACCTTAGCAACACACAAAAATTGGTGGAGGAACTCAGCAGGTCAGGCAGCATCTATGGAGGGGAATAAACAGTCAACGTCTTGGGCTAAGACCTACTCCAGGAAGCCTTTCCTATCCAACCTGCATCCCAGAACATCCACCCGATGTGTCGGGTTCTGGGAGCTCTCGAGGTTTGCTTGGACTCTGAACTCTAGGTCAGACACCGCCCTGTGCACGGCTCCCTCTGAAAAATTCCTCCTTGCGTTCCAGGTTACGATTACCCGGCGGTTCTGCAGTGGTTCGCTGAGCGAGTGGACCGCATCATTCTCCTCTTCGACGCCCACAAGCTGGAAATCTCGGATGAGTTCTCGGAGGCAATCCGAGCTCTGAAGGGCAACGAGGACAAGATCCGCGTGGTGCTGAACAAGGCCGACCAAGTGGACACCCAGCAGCTGATGAGGGTCTACGGGGCCCTCATGTGGTCCCTCGGCAAGGTCATCAACACCCCTGAGGTCCTCCGGGTCTACATCGGCTCCTTCTGGTCCGAGCCGCTCCTCATTTCCGACAACCGGAAGCTCTTTGAGCTGGAGGAACAAGACCTCTTCCAGGATCTGCAGAACCTGCCCAGGAACGCGGCCCTAAGGAAGCTGAATGATCTGGTGAAAAGAGCAAGGCTTGTGAGGGTAAGTTAGTGTGACCCGGCCTGCGAGGGGAGGAGGGAGGACCTGAGGGAGGGTCACACTGTGGGAGGGGTGATACTGAGGGAGGGTCACACTGTGGGAGGGGTGATACTGAGAGAGGGTCACACTGTGGGGGGTGGTACTGAGGGAGGGTCACACTGTGGGAGGGGTGGTACTGAGGGAGGGTCACACTGAGGGAGGGTCACACTGTGGGAGGGGCGGTACTGAGGGAGGGTCACACTGTGGGAAGGGCGGTACTGAGGGAGGGTCACACTGTGGGAGGGGTGGCAGTGAGGGAGGGTCACACTGTGGGAGGGGCGGTACTGAGGGAGGGTCACACTGTGGGAGGGGTGGTACTGAGGGAGGGTCACACTGTGGGAGGGGCGGTACTGAGGGAGGGTCACACTGTGGGAGGGGTGGTACTGAGGGAGGGTCACACTGAGGGAGGGTCACACTGTGGGAGGGGCGGGTACTGAGGGAGGGTCACACTGTGGGAAGGGCGGTACTGAGGGAGGGTCACACTGTGGGAGGGGTGGCAGTGAGGGAGGGTCACACTGTGGGAGGGGCGGTACTGAGGGAGGGTCACACTGTGGGAAGGGCGGTACTGAGGGAGGGTCACACTGTGGGAGGGGTGGCAGTGAGGGAGGGTCACACTGTGGGAGGGGCGGTACTGAGGGAGGGTCACACTGTGGGAGGGGTGGTAGTGAGGGAGAGTCACACTGTGGGAGGGGTGGTACTGAGGGAGGGTCACACTGTGGGAGGGGCGGTACTGAGGGAGGGTCACACTGTGGGAGGGGTGGTAGTGAGGGAGAGTCACACTGTGGGAGGGGCGGCAGTGAGGGAGGGTCACACTGTGGGAGGGGCGGCAGTGAGGGAGGGTCACACTGTGGGAGGGGCGGTACTGAGGGAGGGTCACACTGTGGGAGGGGCGGTACTGAGGGAGGGTCACACTGTGGGAGGGGTGGTACTGAGGGAGGGTCACACTGTGGGAAGGGCGGTACTGAGGGAGGGTCACACTGTGGGAGGGGTGGCAGTGAGGGAGGGTCACACTGTGGGAGGGGCGGTACTGAGGGAGGGTCACACTGTGGGAGGGGTGGTACTGAGGGAGGGTCACACTGTGGGAGGGGCGGTACTGAGGGAGGGTCACACTGTGGGAGGGGTGGTACTGAGGGAGGGTCACACTGAGGGAGGGTCACACTGTGGGAGGGGCGGTACTGAGGGAGGGTCACACTGTGGGAAGGGCGGTACTGAGGGAGGGTCACACTGTGGGAGGGGTGGCAGTGAGGGAGGGTCACACTGTGGGAGGGGCGGTACTGAGGGAGGGTCACACTGTGGGAAGGGCGGTACTGAGGGAGGGTCACACTGTGGGAGGGGTGGCAGTGAGGGAGGGTCACACTGTGGGAGGGGCGGTACTGAGGGAGGGTCACACTGTGGGAGGGGTGGTAGTGAGGGAGAGTCACACTGTGGGAGGGGTGGTACTGAGGGAGGGTCACACTGTGGGAGGGGCGGTACTGAGGGAGGGTCACACTGTGGGAGGGGTGGTAGTGAGGGAGAGTCACACTGTGGGAGGGGCGGCAGTGAGGGAGGGTCACACTGTGGGAGGGGCGGCAGTGAGGGAGGGTCACACTGTGGGAGGGGCGGTACTGAGGGAGGGTCACACTGTGGGAGGGGCGGTACTGAGGGAGGGTCACACTGTGGGAGGGGTGGTACTGAGGGAGGGTCACACTGTGGGAGGGGCGGTACTGAGGGAGGGTCACACTGTGGGAGGGGTGGTACTGAGGGAGGGTCACACTGAGGGAGGGTCACACTGTGGGAGGGGCGGTACTGAGGGAGGGTCACACTGTGGGAAGGGCGGTACTGAGGGAGGGTCACACTGTGGGAGGGGTGGCAGTGAGGGAGGGTCACACTGTGGGAGGGGCGGTACTGAGGGAGGGTCACACTGTGGGAAGGGCGGTACTGAGGGAGGGTCACACTGTGGGAGGGGTGGCAGTGAGGGAGGGTCACACTGTGGGAGGGGCGGTACTGAGGGAGGGTCACACTGTGGGAGGGGTGGTAGTGAGGGAGAGTCACACTGTGGGAGGGGTGGTACTGAGGGAGGGTCACACTGTGGGAGGGGCGGTACTGAGGGAGGGTCACACTGTGGGAGGGGTGGTAGTGAGGGAGAGTCACACTGTGGGAGGGGCGGCAGTGAGGGAGGGTCACACTGTGGGAGGGGCGGCAGTGAGGGAGGGTCACACTGTGGGAGGGGCGGTACTGAGGGAGGGTCACACTGTGGGAGGGGCGGTACTGAGGGAGGGTCACACTGTGGGAGGGGTGGTACTGAGGGAGGGTCACACTGTGGGAGGGGCGGTACTGAGGGAGGGTCACACTGTGGGAGGAGTGGTACTGAGGGAGATTCACACTGTGGGAGGGGCGGTACTGAGGGAGGGTCACACTATGGGAGGGATGGTACCGAGGGAGGGTCACACTGTGGGAGGGGCGGTACTGAGGGAGGGTCACACTGTGGGGGTGGTATTGAGGGAAAGTCACACTGTGGGAGGGGTCGGTACTGAGGGAGGGTCACACTGGGAGGGGTGGTACCGAGGGAGGGTCACACTGTGGGAGGGGTGATACTGAGGGAGGGTCACACTGTGGGGCTGGTATTGAGGGAAAGTCACACTGTGGGAGGGGTCGGTACTGAGGGAGGGTCACACTGTGGGAGGGGCATATGAGAGAGGCTCACACTGTTGGAGCTCTCTCTCCTAAAGTTGAAAATTTGCTGCAAAATCGCAAAGATCGATTTTGGAGACTGCCTGAAGACTTTGGGAGTGTGGCGTATCATCTCGGCAGCAGACTGAAACAGTCTCCTTTCCTGGAAGGATTCTGTTCGGTGAAGGTTTTTTTGGCACTGAGCAGTGGACGCGGCTGTTGGATTGCCGGAGTTTCGAGTCTAATAAATTTATTCTGTTTGTAACAATGGAAAACCTCACCTGTTTGGAATTCCTAGCCCAGGGCACTGGGTGAAGAGTACTTTTGGACTTTGGAACGGCCGGAGGAACACTGGCCCGGGGAGATGGCATCATTGTTTGCAGTGGCACAGATGGTGTGAGGTTTTTAACACCACACGGACCTCCCTGCCTGCCTGCTCCTTTCCCGTTCCCTCCTGTCCCCTCCCGTCCAGTCTCTGAACTGTTTCTCTTTGACTGTTTTCTGGTGTCCCTTGGGCGTGGAGTATGGAGTATCCCAGCGGCAATATTTGAACCCTTCAATTTGAACACTATCATGGCGGGGTGCAGCTCCAAGTTGGCCACGCCAAAGTTGTATGTGGAGGCCGCGGGGTCTGTAGTTGCCACTGACGAAGAGGACCACCATTACTGTACTGACTCTAAAGAACGCTGTACAGTGTACCGTGCCTACTTCAGTCGGTAGGAATGCCGACATAAGAGCCAAGGTGGAGACTGTTGGAGGTCGTGAGGGTATTGTTGCGGTAGCGGTTTTGAATGGGAAAACTATTTTCTATTTGAAGTCACCGAGGGGTGTGTTTTTGACTGAGTCAGGGGTTAAACTCGGGGAGGGTTCTTATGCAGGTGGAGCCGGTGTTGGCCCCTGTGCAGTTGGTAATACTCTCTGACACCCACCCCATGACAAGGCCCTCTTCCCCTGTCTGTGCTCCATCAGCGAGGTGCGTTCGAAAATAACCCCGATACAGTACAGGGCACCTCCGCGGGGTTACGAGCACCGATTCCCATTCCAGCGCCGTCTGCTTATGCAGTTAGAATGGGGCGGGGATGCCGAGGGGCGGCTTCAGGTTTATTTTGAGGGGCATCACTATACTGTCCCGAGGGCTATGGGTCACCTGTAGGGAGTTTGGGCACATTCGGAAGAATTGCCTGAACCATCGGGCGGCCAACTCTGCCTCGGAGGCACAGGGTGATATGGATGGGCCTTCTCCCGCTGACCTCCCTCCAGCTGACCCCCCCCTCCATCTGTCCCCCTCCCAGCTGTCCCTCCCCCTGTGCCACAGGCTGTGGAAGCCGTGGTTGGACACGGGGTGGGTGACAGCGAGGGGCCATCTGGTGGCCCACATCCGACTGCTGCGGAGTGCCTAGTTAAGGTTAATGGGTCTTTGACAGCGTTCTTGTGCTTTGGGAGGGGTGTGGGTCAGGGTGCCCCATGTCAGACAGGACTCACCTTGGTGGCCTGTTTTACCGTCTGGCAGTGGAGGAGGTTCCCAGTGGAAATCTCTGTACACAGGGGTCCTTCCCCTGTACATTGGGGACCTGGGGTGGAAGGTGTTGCATCAGGCAGTACCGTACAACAGGTTCACTGACACCCCACCCAGTCCACCTGTCCATTCTGTGGCCGGGAGGAGTCAGTGGACCCCGCTTATATGGAGTGTGAGAGGTTGCAGCCCCTGTTTGAGTATCTGAAGGGGCTGCTGCTGAGGTTCTGGTTGTACTTCTGCCCCGCGCTCCTCATATACGGATACCCAGTTCGGAAGGGTGCGGGTCGCGAGGAGGATCTCCAGGTGGGTTTGCTCCTGGGCCTGGCCAAGATGGCCATTCACGGGTCTAGGTGGCGGAAAGTGGAGGGTGCTGCCCGGGCCGACTGCCTGCCCCTTTTCTGAGGATACGTTCATGCCCGGCTGTCCTTGGAGAGGGAACATGGGTACAGTGGGGGTTTCTGGGAATGGTGGGCCCCCTAGGGAATTGATTGTTTTATAGAGAATAGTAATCTATTTTAATTTGAATTTGTTCACTGTCTTGTAAATACTGAATGCTTCTATTTTGTGTATTTTTGTGTAAATAAACTTCTGTAGTTTGTAAAAAAAGGGGGTGGGACAGAGGGAGGTACTGAGATACAGTGTGATGCTCGCTCAACACCTCCCATCTACCAACTAGCGGCGTACATTCAGCAAAATGGACCACCTGACTCCCCTCCGCCTCCCAACCCTCTCGTGCCCTTTGCGTTTTCCGTGACTCACGGACTGCGTGGACGTGGCCATAAATAGTGAGAATGCAGCCTACAGTGGATTCTCCAGTGGGCCAAGGGTGCAGCCAACACAAACATATCTTTATCATGATAAGGACATGTTTATTTGTGCTAACAGTGGGATCTGTCTAGCACTATCTGATGCATTGTTATTTTAATCCTCCGGAACCCTCTCGGATAAGGAGATGCTGGTTAGGTATTACTCTCCAGACACAATCAGCTGCAAGCAATGACACATCCCGATGCTTGAATAAGGTTGAGTCAAGATTCTAAGCAACTCCTGCTGAAATCTTGTTTATTCAGCTTGAATGGTGTTACCAAGGGAATCGTGTTTATGGATTCCTTTTAAAAATAGTTTTCAAGGAATTTGGATGAAATTTGATATCCTTTTCCATTTTCAACCCACCCCACTTAAATCTGTAGATGTTGTCCCTCAGTGGAGGCAAGCCCACTCGAGAGTCCTCCATCTCTCGGCTAACGACTGTTCATGAAGACTGCCCAAGGTGGCTGTTTGACCGTGGGAGGAGGTTGTAGGAGCTGTTCGCCCAGCGTTTACACATCTTTCACGTCACATGCCAGTGATAATAAATCTGATTCTGATTCTGATCTTCGAATGCATACACAGGCACTCTCAGTTCTCTGTACCTCTCTCTCTCTATACGCCTCTCCCGGTATATTTCACTCTCTTTCTACTTCCCTGTGTATGTCTGTCATTTCGCTATCTGTACCTATATCTCCTCCTGTGTCACTCCATCTCTCTTTATCTCCCTCTATCCCTCTGCCTGTCTATCTATCTCAGTGTCATAGAACACTACAGCACAGAAACAGGCTTTTCGATCCATTGAGTCAGTGCCGAACTATTGGTATTGGTATTTGATCCTCCACAGTATTCCACGTAGGAATTTAAACTGGAGGTGGCAGTGTTTTTTTTAACGAGGTCGAGTTGCAAACTCGACATCAACCCGGCACGGATGGAGAGCACACTCGGGAGCGGTCTGTCACTGGATCAAACTCGGGAGCCTCCGTTCTCGGGCCCGGCGCTGATGTCACTGCGCCACCAGCCTGCCTGCCCCCATCGAACTGTACCCGGCCCATAGCCCTCCAGACCCCCCTCTTCCATGTACCTGTCCAAACTTCTCTTAGATACTGAAATCAAACCTGGATCCAACACTTCCACGATCAGCTCATTCCTCTTATCTATCTCACTATTATCTATCTTTTAATCTGTTTCTTTGTCTATCTAAATTACCATCTATCTTGCTATCAATCTTGTCATCTACCCACCTACTTGTTTATTTCCCTCTCTCCATCTCTCTACTCTCTCTCTTCCCAACTCCCTATCTCTCTCTCTCCATCTACCTCTCTCTCTCTACGCCCCTCTTCCTCTCTTTCTTTTTCTCTCATCTCCACTTCTCTTCCCCTTTCCCTCCCTCTCCCTCCCCCTCCCCCTCCCCTCCCCCTCCCCCTCCCCTCCCCCTCCCCCTCTCCCTCTCCTTCTCCCTCCCCCTCCCCCTCCCCCTCCCCCTCCCCCTCCCCCTCCCCCTCCCCCTCCCCCTCCCCCTCTCCCTCTCCCTCTCCCTCTCCCTCCCCCTCCCCTTCTCCCTCTCCCTCTCCCGCCCCTCCACCTCCCCCTCCCCTTCTCCCTCTCCCTCCCCCTCCCCCTCCCCACTTCTTTCCCTCTCACTCTCCATCCTTCTTTCTACCTACCTACTACAGGAAGGACGTGGAAACCACAGGAAGGGTGCAGAGGAGATTTACAAGGATGTTGCCTGGATTGGGGAGCATGCCTTATGAGAATAGGTTAAGTGAACTCAGCCTTTTCTCCTTGGAGTGACGGAGGATGAGAGGTGACCTGAGAAAGGTGTACAAGATAATGAGAGGCACTGATCGTGTCACAGGCTTTTTCCTAGGGCTGAGATGTCCAGCATGAGAGGACATAGTTTTAAGGTGCTTGGAAGTAGGTACAGAGGAGATATCAGGGGTAAGTTTTTTACGCAGAGAGTGGTGAGTGCGTGGAATGGGCTGCCGGCGGTGGTGGTGGAGGCGGATAAAGAGACTCCTGGATGGATACGTGGAGCTTAGAAAAATAGAGGGCTTTGGGTAAAGCCTGGGTAGTTCTAAGGTAGGGACATGTTCGGCACAGCTTTGTGGGCCGAAGGGCCTGTATTGTGCTGTAGGTTTTCTACGTTTCTATGTTTCTATCTCTCTTTCCCTCTCTCTACCTCTCTCACTCTTAGTCTTAGTTTTGTTTTTACTTTAGCGAAATGCTCACATATGACATGGCATAATGACGTAGGCAATTTACATACTTTTACATATAACCCATAAATTATGTCAACAAAAAAGAATGCTTACTCAAACAGTATTCTTATAATATTGCTCAAATATCACTGAAATATTACATATACTACACTCCCTGCTTAGCTATAAACTCCATCTCAATATAGAAGCATTGCCACTTATGAATGTAGTCAGACAGACGCACACACACACTCACACACACATATCCACAACATAGTAAATTTTAAATTGTCCCAAAGATTTAATCGCTGTGGAGGATTTCTTACCTTTCTGGGATAACGGCTTTCCTGATGGGGGGCGGAGGGGTTGTGTCCACTCTGCTTGGCAGGAGGGACTTGTAGTCGTGTAGCAGTCCCGTGTTCGGGAGCCTCCTCATTGATGGTTGAAGGAAGTTGACTCTGGATCTGTAGGAAGTGGTTCTGACAGCTCTGGTCACCTTTCTTCTGGGCGTGTTGGCATCCTGAACAGTTTGTGGCAAGCTGCTCGATCTGCTGGTCTATCCCAGGTGACAAGACAAAGCTTCAAGCCAACACCTTCATTTTGACCACACCTGGGTGACCAGCATGTTGCTCCTCCAACACTTTAGCTCTAAGTTTGGATGGTACAACAGCCCTGATCAAGGGCAGGTTCACCCTGGTGCTGGTAAAAATGGGGAACTGAAGTTTCTGGAGCACATTCCAGCCATTTTGGGTGGCCACGTAGACCTGAGAGAGTGTGGGCTCTTTTCTGTTTTCCCCGTAGATCACCACTGCTGTAATAGTGAGACTTTGGATTCACATTAGGGAGAATACATCATGAAGAATGTCCATTTTCGTAAATTTTTCAGATATTTCCTTTTCTCAGGGTAAACAGGGTAATCCATCAGCATTTCCATGATTAGTTGTCCTCTTGAATTCGATCTTGTAGTTGTGTCCTCCAAGAAACAGGCCCCATCGCTACATTTGTGCTGCTGCTGTTAGTGGAACAGCCTTCTGTGGATTAAAATGAACACCAGAGGCCGACGATCAGTAATGAGGGTAAACTCTCCCATACAGGTACTGGTTGAAATATTTTACACCCCAAACCAGACTCAAGGTCTCTCTGTCATTCTGTGTGTGATTCTTCTCCGCAGCAGTAAGGAAATATTATGCAAATAGTGTGAGGCATTCACTTCATTCATAACATGTGACATGGCTGCACCTATACCATAAGGTGGGGCTTCACCTGCAAGCCTCACTGGCCGATATAAATCAGAATGTGTGAGTACAGTGACTAACATCCCATTTCCTTTCTTTTGGAAAGCCACCTCACACTGCTGTGTCCATTGTCGCGATCTGTAGTATGAGTTCAAGGGCTGGAACACAGTAGCCAGGCTGTAATTGAAAAATCCTAAAAAGAATTGCAACTGTGATATGTCCTTTGCCTTGGGGGCATCCACCACTGCTTGAATTTTCTCAGCACCTTGTGTGTCAATGGTGTGACCACAGTAAGTGATGCCTGGTTTAAAGAATTCACACTTGTTGCGTCGTGCTCTAAGCCCACAATTTATTTTTGTAACACTGTCTTGAGATTTTGGAGATGTTTGTTCTCATCTTTACCGGTAACAATAATGTCATCTGGGTAACTCTGAGTGCCTTGCAGCACCTGTTCCATAGCTTTCTGCCAGAGTGCAGGTACAGATGCTACTCCAGAAATAAGCCTATTATAGCGATAAAACCCTTTGTGAGTATTTATGATGAGAAATATTTTGGATTCTTCTTCCATCTCCATCATTAGGCAGGCCTCAGCTAAGTCCACTTAGCTGAAGTGTTTCTCTCCAGAAGGATTTACCGAGATATCCTCTATCCTGGGCAAAGGGCATTGATCTATCTTCATTACTGTGTT
>NW_027277012.1:0-32670 GCF_030028105.1 Mobula birostris
AACTCATGCCCTGAATCTCATGCCCTGAATCTTCTGCCCTGAAACTCATGCATTGAATCTCATGCGCTAAATCTCATGACCTTAAACTCAAGCCGTGAATCTCCTGCACTGAAACTGCTGCCCTGAATATCATGCCATGAATCTCATATCCTCAAACTCATGCCCTGTATTACATGCTCTGAAACTCCTTCACTGAAACTCATGCCCTGAAACTCATGCCCTGAATCTCATGCCCTGAAACTTCTGCCCTGAAACTCATGCCCTGAATCTCATGCCCTGAATCTTCTGCCCTGAAACTCATGCATTGAATCTCATGCGCTAAATCTCATGACCTTAAACTCAAGCCGTGAATCTCCTGCACTGAAACTCATGCCCTGAATCTCATGCCCTGAATCACCTGCCATGAAACTCATATCCTGAACCTCATGCCCTGAAACTGCTGCCCTGAATATCATGCCATGAATCTCATATCCTCAAACTCATGCCCTGTATTACATGCTCTGAAACTCCTTCACTGAAACTCATGCCCTGAAACTCATGCCCTGAATCTCATGCCCTGAAACTTCTGCCCTGAAACTCATGCCCTGAATCTCATGCCCTGAATCTTCTGCCCTGAAACTCATGCATTGAATCTCATGCGCTAAATCTCATGACCTTAAACTCAAGCCGTGAATCTCCTGCACTGAAACTCATGCCCTGAATCTCATGCCCTGAATCACCTGCCATGAAACTCATGCCCTGAATCTCATGCCTTGAATCACATGCCCTGAAACTCCTGCCCTGAATCTCCTGCCCTGAAACTCATGCACTGAAAGACATGCCCTGAAACTCGTGCACTGAAACTCTTGCACTGAAACTCCTGCCCTGAAACTGCTGCCCTTGAATCTCAAGCCCTGGAACCACAGACCTGAAACCCATGCCCTGAATCTCATGCCCTGAAACTCCTGCCATGAAACTCCTGCCCTGAAACTGCTGCCCTGAATCTCAAGCCCTGAACCACAGACCTGAAACTCATGCCCTGAAACTCATGCCCTGAATCTCATGCCGTGAAAACCCTGCCCTCAAACTCATGCACTGAAACTCATGCCCTGAGTCTCATGCCCTGAAACTCCTGCCCTCAAAATCATGCACTGAAACTCATGCCCTGAATCTAATGCCTTCAAACTCCTGCCTGAATCACATGCCCTGAAACTCATGCCCTGAATCTCATGCCCTGAAACTACTGCACTGAAACTCATATCCTGAACCTCATGCCCTGAAACTGCTGCCCTGAATATCATGCCATGAATCTCATATCCTCAAACTCATGCCCTGTATTACATGCTCTGAAACTCCTTCACTGAAACTCATGCCCTGAAACTCATGCCTGAATCTCATGCCCTGAAACTTCTGCCCTGAAACTCATGCCCTGAATCTCATGCCCTGAATCTTCTGCCCTGAAACTCATGCATTGAATCTCATGCGCTAAATCTCATGACCTTAAACTCAAGCCGTGAATCTCCTGCTCTGAAACTCATGCCCTGAATCTCAAGCTCTGAAACTCCTGCCCTGAAACTAATGCACTGAAAGACATTCCCGGAAACACTTGCACTGAAACTCTTGCACTGAAACACCTGCCCTGAATCTCCTGCCCTGAATCTCCTGCCCTGAAACTGCTGCCCTGAATCTCAAGCCCTGAAACCGCAGACCTGAAACCCATGCCTGAAACTCATGTCGTGAATCTCATGCCCTGAAACTCATGCCCTGAAACTCATGCCCTGAATCTCATGCCGTGAAACTCCTGCCCTCAAACTCATGCACGTGAAACTCCTGCCCTGAAACTCATGCCCTGAAACTCATGCCCTGAATCTCATGCCGTGAAACTCCTGCCCTCAAACTCATGCACGTGAAACTCCTGCCCTCAAACTCATGCACTGAAACTCATGCTCTGAATCTCCTGCCCTGAAAATCCTGCACTGAAATACGTGCCCTAATACAACTGCCTTGAAACTCAAGCCCCGAATCTCATGCCCTGAATCTCCTGCCTTGAAACTCATGCCCTGAATCTCATGCCCTCAAACTCTTGCACTGAAACACCTGCCCTAAAACTCATGCACTGAATCTCATGCCCTGAATCTCATGCCGCGAAACTCATGCACTGAATCTCCTGCCCTGAAACTGATGCCCTGAATCTCATATCTTGAAACTCACGCCCTGAATTATATGCCCTGAAAATCCTGCACTCAAATTCATGCCCTGAAACTCATGCCCTGAATCTCATGCCCTGAAACTCAAGCCCTGATTCTCCTGCACTGAAACTCATGCCCTGAATCTCATGCCCTGAATCACCTGCCATGAAACTCATGCTCTGAAACTCCTGCCCTCAAGCTCATGCACTGAAACTCATGCCTTTAATCACATGCACTGAAACTCCTGCTCTGAATCTCCTGCCTTGAAACTCATGCCCTGAATCTCGTACCCTGAAACTCCTGCCCTGAATCACCTGCTCTGAAACTCTTGCCCTGAATCTCATGCCCTACAACTCCTGCACTGAAACTCCTGCCCTGAAACTCATGCCCAGAATCTGATACCCTGAATCTCATGCCCTGAAACTCCTGCCCTAAAACTCATACACTGAAACTCATGCACTGAAACTTATGCGCTGAATCTCATGCCTTGAAACTCCTGTCCTGAATCTCATGCCCTGAAACTCATGCCCTGAAACTCATGCCCTGAATCTCATGCCCTGAAACTCCTGCACTGAAACTGATGCCATGAATCTCATATCTTGAACCTCACGCCCTGAATTACATGCCCTGAAAATCCAGCCCTCAAATTCATGCCCTGAAACTCATGCCCTGAATCTCATGCCCTGAAACTCAAGCCCTGATTCTCCTGCACTGAAACTCATGCCCTGAATCTCATGCCCTGAATCACCTGCCATGAAACTCATGCCCTGAATCTCATGCCTTGAATCACATGCCCTGAAACTCCTGCCCTGAATCTCTTGCCCTGAATCTCATGCACTGAAAGACATGCCCTGAAACTCGTGCACTGAAGCTCTTGCACTGAAACTCCTGCCCTGAAACTGCTGCCCTTGAATCTCAAGCCCTGAAACCACAGACCTGAAACCCATGCCCTGAATCTCATGCCCTGAAACTCCTGCCATGAAACTCCTGTCCTGAAACTGCTGCCCTGAATCTCAAGCCCTGAACCACAGACCTGAAACTCCTGCCCTGAAACTGCTGCCCTGAATCTCAAGCCCTGAACCACAGACCTGAATCTCCTGCCCTGAAACTCATGCCCTGAATTTCATTATCTGAAACTCCTGCCCTCAAGCTCATACACTGAAACTCCTGCCCTGAATCCCCTGCCTTGAAACTCATGCCGTGAATCTCGTGCCCTGAAACTCCTGCCCTGAATCACCGGCTCTGAAACTCTTGCCCTGAATCTCATGCCCTACAACTCCTGCACTGAAACTCCTGCCCTGAAACTCCTGCCTCAAACTCATACACTGAAACTCATGCCCTGAAACTCATGCCCTGAATCTCATGCCCTGAAACTCCTGCACTGAAATTCATGCCATGAATCTCATATCCTGACACTCACGCCCTGAATTACATGCCCTGAAACTCCTGCTCTGAAACTCATGTCCTGAAACTCATGCCCTGAATCTCATGCCCTGAATCTTAAGCCCTGATTCTCCTGCCCTGAAATTCATGCCCTGAATCTCATGCCCTGAAACTTCTGCCCTGAAACTCATGCACTGAATCTCATGCGCTAAATCTCATGACCTTAAACTCAAGCCGTGAATCTCCTGCCCTGAATCTCATGCTCTGAAACTCCTGCCCTGAAACTCATGCACTGAAAGACATGCCCTGAAACTCTTGCACTGAAACACCTGCCCTGAATCTCCTGCACTGAATCTCCTGCCCTGAATCTGCTGCCCTGAATCTCAAGCCCTGAAATCACAGACCTGAAACCCATGCCCTGAAACTCATGTCCTGAATCCCATGTCCTGAAACTCATGCCCTGAATCTCATGCCGTGAAACTCCTGCCCTCAAACTCATGCACTGAAACTCAAGCCCTGATTCTCCTGCCCTGAAATTCATGACCTGAATCTCATACCCTGAAACTCCTGCCCTGAAACTCATGCCCTGAAACTCATGCCCTGAATCTCATGCCCTGAAACTGCTGCTCTGAAACTCATGCCCTGAAACTCATGCCCTGAATATCATGCCCTGAAACTCAAACTCTGAATCTCCTGCCCTGAAACACTTGCCCTAAATCTCATACCCTGAAACTCCTGCCCTGAAACTCATACACTGAAACTCATGCACTGAAACTCATGCCCTGAATCTCATGTCTTGAAACTCCTGTCCTGAATCTCATGCCCTGAAACTCATGCCCTGACTCTCATGCCCTGTAACTCCTGCACTGAAACTCATGCCATGAATCTCATATCCTGAAACTCACGCCCTGAATTACATGCCCTGAAACTCCTGCCCTGAATCACCGGCTCTGAAACTCTTGCCCTGAATCTCATGCCCTACAACTCCTGCACTGAAACTCCTGCCCTGAAACTCCTGCCCTCAAACTCATACACTGAAACTCATGCACTGAAACTCATGCCCTGAATCTCATGCCCTGAAACTCATGCCCTGAATCTCATGCCCTGAAACTCATGCCCTGAATCTCATGCCCTGAAACTCCTGCACTGAAATTCATGCCATGAATCTCATATCCTGACACTCACGCCCTGAATTACATGCCCTGAAACTCCTGCCCTGAAACTCATGTCCTGAAACTCATGCCTTGAATCTCATGCCCTGAAACTTAAGCCCTGATTCTCCTGCCCTGAAATTCATGCCCTGAATCTCATGCCCTGAAACTTCTGCCCTGAAACTCATGCACTGAATCTCATGCGCTAAATCTCATGACCTTAAACTCAAGCCTAGAATCTCCTGCCCTGAAACTCATGCCCTGAATCTCAAGCTCTGAAACCCCTGCCCTGAAACTCATGCACTGAAAGACATGCCCTGAAACTCTTGCACTGAAACTCTTGCACTGAAACACCTGCCCTGAATCTCCTGCCCTGAATCTCCTGCCCTGAAACTGCTGCCCTGAATCTCAAGCCCTGAAACCAGAGATTGAAACCCATGCCCTGAAACTCATGCCCTGAATCTCATGCCGTGAAACTCCTGTCCTCAAACTCATGCACTGAAACTCATGCTCTGAATCTCCTGCCCTGAAACTCCTGCACTGAAACACGTGCCCTAAAACACCTGCCTTGAAATTCAAACCCCGAATCTCATGCACTGAATCTCCTGCCCTGAATCTCCTGCCCTGAAACTCATGCCCAGAATCTCATGCCCTGAAACTCTTGCACTGAAACACCTACCCTAAAACTCATGCCCTGAATCTCATGCCCTGAAATTCCGGCCCTGAAACTCATGCCCTGAATCTCATGCCCTGAAACTCCTGCACTGAAACTCCTGCCATGAAAATCTTGCCCTGAATCTCATGCCCTGAAACTCCTGCCATGAAACTCCTGCCCTGAAACTGCTGCCCTGAATCTCAAGCCCTGAAACCACAGACCTGAAACTCATGCCCTGAAACTCATGTCCTGAATCTCATGCCCTGAAACTCATGCCCTGAATCTCCTGTCCTGAATCTCATGCACTGAATCTCATGCCCCGAAATTCATGCACTGAAACTCATCCCCTGAATCTCATGCCCTGAAACTGCTGCTTTGAAACTGCTGCCCTGAATCTCAAGCCCTGAAACCACAGACCTGAAACTCATGCCCTGAAACTCATGCCCTGAAACTCCTGCACTGAAACTCCTGCCATGAAAATCTTGCCCTGAATCTCATGCCCTGAAACTCCTGCCATGAAACTCCTGCCCTGAAACTGCTGCCCTGAATCTCAAGCCCTGAAACCACAGACCTGAAACTCATCCCCTGAAACTCATGTCCTGAATCTCATGCCCTGAAACTCATGCCCTGAATCTCAAGCCATGAAACTGCTGCGCTGAAACTGCTGCGCTGAATCTCAAGCCCGGAAACCACAGACCTGAAACTCATGCCCTGAAACTCCTGCCCTCAAACTCATGTCCTGAATCTCATGCCGTGAAACTCCTGCCCTCAAACTCATGCACTGAAACTCAAGCCCTGATTCTCCTGCCCTGAAATTCATGACCTGAATCTTATACCCTGAAACTCCTGCCCTAAAACTCATGCCCTGAAACTCAATCCCGGAATCTCCTGTCCTGAAACACATGCCCTAAATCTCATACCCTGAAACACCTGCCCTGAAACTCATGCACTGAAACTCATGCCCTGAATCACATGCCCTAAAACTCCTGCCCTGAATCATCTGCCCAGAAACTCATGCCCTGAATCACATGCCCTGAAATTCCTGCCCTGAATCTCATGCCCTGAAACTCATGCTCTGAATCTCATGCCCTGAAACTCCTTTCACACACCTCTCATAACTTCTCTTATATCGCTGTGTTTTTGTGCACCTCTTATATTTTCCCTAATATCACTGCGTTTTAATGCACATCTATTAACGTCCCCTATATCGCTGTGTATTCACGCATCTCCCATAGCATCCCCTATATCGCTGTGCCTTGCGCACCTCTCGTACCTTCCCCTATATCGCTGTCTTTTCGCGCACATCCCATAGATTCAACTTTATCGCTGTGTTATTTCACACCTCTCACATCTTCCCCTATATCGCCGTGTTTTTGCTCACCTCTCATAGCTTCCCCTATTTCGCCATGTTTTCGCGCACCTCTCATGTCTTCACCTAGATCGCTATGTTTTTGCTCCTCTCATTACTTCCCCTATATTGCTGTGCTTTCTCGCACCTTTGATACATTCCCCTGTATCGCCGTGTTTTCGCGCACCTCTAATAATTTCCCCTATATCGCCGTGTTTTCGCGCACGTCCCATAGCGTCCCCTATAACGCTGTGTTTTCGGGCACCTCTCATACCTTCCCCTATATCGCACTGTTTTCGCGCACATCGCATAGCTTCCACTATATTGCCCTGTTTTCGCGCACCTCTCATACCATCCCCTATATCGCCCTGTTTTTACGCACCTCCCATACCTCCCCCTATATTACTGTGTTTTCACGCACCTCCCATAGCATCCTCTATATTGCTGTGCCTTCGCACACCTCTCATACCTTCCCCTATATTGCCGTGTTTTCAGCAACATCTCATAACGTCCCCTATATCGCTGTGTAATCATGCACCTCCCATAGCACCCCTATATAACTGTGCCTTCGTGTACCGCTCATGCCTTCCCCTTTATCACCTTGTTTTCGCTCACTTCCCATAACTTCCCCGATATCGCTGTGTTTTCAGGCACCTCTCATACCTTCCCCTATATCCCCCTGTATTCGCGCACATCCCATAGCTTCCACTATATTGCCCTGTTTTCGCGCACCTCTCATACCATCCCCTATATCGCCCTGTTTTCGCGCACCTCCCATACCTACCCCTATATTGCTGTGTTTTCGTGCACCTCTCATACCTTGCACTATATTGCTGTGTTTTCACGCACCTCTCATAAATTCTGCTATAATGCTGTATTTTTGTGCACCTCTCATACCTTCCCCTATATTGCCATGTTTTCATGCACATCTCATATCGTCCCCTATATCGCTGTGTACTCGTGCACCTCCCATAACACCCCCATTAACTGTGCCTTTGCATACCTCTCATACCTTCCCCTATATCGCTGTGTTTTCACGCACATCCCATAGATTCAAATTTATCGCTGTGTTATTGCACACCTCTCACAGCTTCCCCTATATCACAGTGTTTTTGCTCACCTCTCATAGCTTCCCCTATATCGCCGTGTTTTCGCGCACCTCTCATGTCTTCACCTAGATTGCTATGTTATCGCTCCTCTCATTACTTCCCCTATATCGCTGTGTTTTCTCACACCTCTGATACATTCTCCAATATCGCCGTGTTTTCATGCACCTCTCATAGCTTCCCCTATATCGCCGTGTTTTCACGCACCTCTCATTCCTTCCCCTATATCGCTGTGTTTTTGTGCACCTCTCATACCTTCCCCTATACCGCTGTGTTTTCACACACCTCTCATAACTTCTCCTATATCGCTGTGTTTTTGTGCACATCTTATATCTTCCCTAATATCGCTGCGTTTTAATGCACATCTCGTAAAGTCCCCTATATCGCTGTGTATTCACGCACCTCCCATATCATGCCCTATATCGCTGTGCCTGGCGCACCTCTCATACCTTCCCCTATATTGCTGTCTTTACGCGCACATCCCATAGATTCAACTTTATTGCTGTGTTATTGCACACCTCTCACAGCTTCCCCTATATCGCCGTGTTTTTGCTCACCTCTCATAGCTTCCCTTATATTGCCGTGTTTTCGCGCACCTAGATCGCTATGTTTTCGCTCCTCTCATTACTTCCCCTATATCGCTGTGTTTTCTCGCACCTCTGATAAATTCTCCCATATCGCCGTGTTTTCGCGCACCTATCATAGCTTCCCCTATATCGCCGTGTTTTCATGCACATCTCATACTGTCTCCTATATCACTGTGTGTTCACGCACATCCCATAGCATCCCCTATATCGCTGTGCCTTCTTGTACCTCTCATATCTTCCACTATATCGCTGTGTTTTCATGCACATCTCATAACTTCCCCTATATCGCTGTGCTTTCTCGCACCTCTGATACATTCCCCTGTATTGCCGTGTTTTCGCGCACCTCTCATAATTTCCCCTATATCGCCGTGTTTTCACGCACCTCTCATTCCTTCCCCTATATCGCTGTGTTTTCGGGCACCTCTCATACCTTCTCCTATATCGCACTCTTTTCACGCACATCCCATAGCTTCCACTATATTGCCCTGTTTTCGCGGAACTCTCATGTCTTCCCCTACATCACTGTGTTTTCTCGCACTTCTGATGCATTCCCATGTAACGCCAAGTTTTCGCGCACCTCTCATACTTTCCCCTATATCGCCGTGTTTTCGCGTACCTCTCATAGCTTCCCCTATATCACCATGTTTTCATACACATCTCATACCGTCCCTTATATCACTGTGTTTTCGCGCACCTCCCATAGCAGCCCCTATATCGCTGTGCCTTCGTGCACGTCTCATACCGTCCCCTATATCGCTGTGTTTTCGTGCACCTCCCATAGCTTCGCCTACATCGCTGTTTTTGCACACCTCTCATACCTTCCCCTATATCGCTGTCTTTTCGCGCACATCCCATAGCTTCACCTTTATCGCTGTGTTATTGCTCATCTCTCATAGCTTCCCCTATATCGCCGTTTTTTCGCACACCTCGCATGTCTTCACCTACATCGCTATGTTTTGGCTCCAATCATTACTTCCCCTATATCGCTGTTTTCTCGCACCTCTGAAACATTCCCCTGTATCACCATGCTTTCACACACCTCTTATAATTTCCCCTATATCGCCGTGTTCTCACAGACCTCTCATACCTTCCCCTATATCAGTGTGTTTTTGCGCACGTCCCATAGCGTTCCCTATATCGCTGTGTTTTCTCGCACCTCTGATGCATTCCCCTGTATCGCCGTGTTTTCGGGCACATCCCATAGCTTCCACTATATTGCCCTGCTTTTGTGCACCTCTCATGTCTTCTCCTATTATCACTGTGTTATCGCGCACCTCCCATACATTCCCCTATATCGCAGTGTATTCATGCACCTCCCATAGCGTCCCCTATATTGTTGTGCCTTTGCGCACCTCTCTTACCTTCCCCTATATAGCCCTGTTTTCGCGCATCTCCCATACATTCCCCTATATCACTGTGTTTTCGTGCACCTCTCATACCTCCCCATATATCGCTGTGTTTTCACGCACCTCTCATAACTTCTCCTGTATCGCTGTATTTTTGTGCACCTCTCATGGCTTGCCCAATATCGTCATATTTTCATGCACATCTCTTAACGTCCCCTATGTCGCTGTGTATTCGCGCACCTCCCATAGAGTACCCTATATAGCTGTGTTCTCGCACACCTCTCATACCTTCCCCATATCGCCCTGTTTTCGCGCACATTCCATAGCTTCCACTATATTGCCCTGTTTTCGCGCACCTCTCATGTCTTCCCCTACATCGCTGTGTTTTCTCACACTTCTGATGCATTCCCATGTAACGCCAAGTTTTCGCGCACCTCTCATACTTTCCCCTATATCACCGTGTTTTCACGTACCTCTCATAGCTTCCCCTATATCACCGTGTTTTCATACACATCTCATACCATCACCTATATCACTGTATTTTCACGCACCTCCCATAGCTTCCCCTATATCGCTGTGTCTTCGTGCACCTCTCATACCTTCCCCTATATCGCTGTGTTTTCACGCACCTCTCATGGCTTCCCCAATATCGCCGTGTATTCGCACTCGTCTCATACCGTCCCCTATATCGCTGTGTTTTCGTGCACCTCTTATAATTTCCCCATATCGCCGTGTTCTCGCAGACCTCTCATACCTTCCCCTAAATCACTGTGTTTTCGCGCAGTTCCCATAGCGTTCCCTATATCGCTGTTTTTCTCGCACCTCTGATGCATTCCCCTGTATCTCCGTGTTGTCGCGCACATTCCAGAGCTTCCACTATATTGCCCTGTTTTTGCACACCTCTCATGTCTTCCTCTATTTCACTGTGTTTTTGCGCACCTCCCATAGCATCCCCTATTGCTGTGCCTTTGCGCATCTCTCATAACTTCCCCTGTATCGCCCTGTTTTCGCGCACCTTCCATACCTTCCCCCATATCGCTGTGTTTTCCTGCACCTCTCATAACTTCTCCTATATCGCTGTCTTTTCGCGCACATCCCATAGCTTCACCTTTATCGCTGTGTTATTGCTCACCTCTCATAGATTCCCCTATATCGCCATGTTCTCGCACACCTCTCATACCATCCCCTATATCACTGTGTTTTCGCACACGTCCCATAGCTTCCACTACATTGCCCTGTTTTCGCGCACCTTCCATACCTTCCCCCATATCACTGTGTTTTCCTGCACCTCTCATACCTCCCCCTATATCGCTTTGTTTTCACGCACCTGTCATAACTTCTCCTATATCGCTGTCTTTTCGCGCACATCCCATAGCTTCACCTTTATCGCTGTGTTATTGCTCACCTCTCATAGATTCCCCTATATCGCCATGTTCTCGCACACCTCTCATACCATCCCCTATATCACTGTGTTTTCGCGCACGTCCCATAGCTTCCAGTACATTGCCCTGTTTTCGCGCACCTCTCATGTCTTCCCCTACATCGCTGTGTTTTCTCACACCTCTGATGCATTCCCCTATAACGCCAAGATTTCGCGGAGCTCTCCTGCTTTCCCCTATATCGCCGTGCTCTCGCGCAGCCGCACACCTTCCCCAATATCACTGTGTTTTCACGCACGTCCCATGGAGTCCCCTATATTGCTGTGTTTTCGCGCAGCTCTCATACCTTCCCCTATATCGCCCTGTTTTCATGCACATCCCATAGCTCTCGCTACATTGCCCTGTTTTCGTGCACCTCTCATGTCTCCCCTACATCGCTGTGTTTTTGCTTCTCTCATAACTTCCCCTATATCGCTGTGTTTTCTCGCACCTCTGATGCATTCCCCTGTATCGTTGTGTTTTTGCGCACCTTTCATACTTTCCCCTATATCGCCGTGTTTTCACGCATCTCTCATTTCTTCCCCGATATCTCCGTGTTTTCATGCACTTCTCATACCGTCCCCTAAATCACTGTGCCTTCGCGCACCTCTCATACCTTCCCCTATATCGCTGTGTTTACGCGCACCTCTCATACCTCCCCCTATATCGCCATGTTTTTATGCACATCTCATACCGTCTCCTATATCGCTGTTTTCTGGCGCACCTCCTATAGTATCCCCTATATCGCTGTGCCTTCATGCACCTCTTATACCTTCCCCTATAACGCTGTGTTTTCATGCACATCTCATAACGTCCCCTATTTCGCTGTGTATTCGTGCACCTCCCATAACATGCCCTATATCGCTGTGCCTTCGCGCACCTCTCATACCTTCCCCTATATCGCCGTGTTTTCATGCACATCTCATAACGTCCCCTATATCGCTGAGTTTTCACGCAGCTCTCATAACTTCCCCTATATCACCCTGCTTTCGAGCACCTCCCATACCTTCCCCTATATCGCTGTGTTTTCGTGTACCTCTCATACCTCCCCCCATATTGCTGTGTTTTCACGCACCGCTAATAAATTCTCCTATATTGCTGTATTATTGCGCACCTCTCATAACTTCCCCTGTATCGCCGTGTTTTCGTACACCTCTCATACCTTCCCTATATCGCTGTGTTTTCACACACCTCTCGTAACTTCTCCTATATCGCTGTGTTTTAGTGCACCTCTCATAACTTCCCTAATATCGCTGCGTTTTCATGCACATCTCATCACGTCCCCTATATTGCTGTGTATTCACGCACCTCCCATAGCATCCCCTATATCGCTGTGCCTTGCGCACCTCTCATAGCTTCGCCTATATCGCTGTCTTTTCGCGCACATCCCATAGATTCACCTTTATCGCTGTGTTATTGCTCACCTCTCATAGCTTCCCCTATATCGCCGTGTTTTTGCTCACCTCTCATAGCTTCCCCCATATCGCCATGTTTTTGCGCACCTCTCATGTCTTCACCTAGATCGCTATGTTTTCGCTCCTCTCAATACTTCCCCTATATCGCCGTGTTTTTATACACATCTCATACCGTCCCCTATGTTACTGTGTTTTCACGCACCTCCCATAGCATCCCCTATATCGCTGTGCCTTCGTGCACCTCTCATGCATTCTATCTATATCGCCCTGTTTTCGCGCACCTCCTATACCTTCCCTTGTATCGCTGCGTTTTCGTGCACCTCTCAGACCTTCCCCTATATCGCTGTGTTTTCATGCACATCTCATAACATCCCCTATTTCGCTGGGTTTCCACGCATCTCTCATAACCTCCCCTATATCGCCCTGTTTTCACGCTCCTCTCATACCTTCCCCTATATCACTGTGTTTTCACGCACCTCTCATAACTTTCCCTATATCACTGTGTTTTTGAACACCTCTTATTGTTTCCCGTCTATCGCCGTGTATTCATGCACATCTCATACCATCCCCTATATCGCTGTCTTTTCGCGCTCATCCCATAGATTCACCTTTATCGCTGTGTTATTGCTTACCTCTCATAGCTTCCGCCATAGCGCCGTGTTTTCGTGCACCTCTCATTTCTTCACCGAGATCGCTATGTTTTTGCTCCTCTCATTACTTCCCCTATATCGCTGTGTTTCCTCGCATGTCTGATACATTCTCCCGTATCGCCGTGTTTTCGCGCACCTCTCATAATTTCCCCTATATCGCCGTGTTTTCGCGCACCTCTCATAGCTTCCCATATGTGGCCGTGTTTTCATACACATCTCATACCGTCCCCTATATCACTGTGTTTTCGCGCACCTCCCATAGCATCCCCTATATCGCTGTGCCTTTGTGCACCTCTCATACCTTTCCGTATATCGCCGTGTTTTCATGCACATCTCATAACGTCCCCTATATCGCCGTACTTTTGCTCACCTATCATAACTTCCTCTATATCGCCCTGTTTTCGCACAACTCTCATGGTTTCCCAACTATCGCGGTGTATTCATGCACATCTCGTACCGTCCCCTATATCACTGTGTTTTCACACACCTCTCATACCGTCCCCTATATCGCTGTGTTTTCACACACCTCTCATACCTTTCCCTATATCACTGTCTTTTCGCGCACATCGCATAGATTCACCTTTATCGCTGTGTTATTGCTCACCTCTCATAGCTTCCCCTACATCGCCGTGTTTTTGCGCACCTCTTATAACTTCCCGTATATCGCCGTATTGTTATGCACATCTCATAACGTCCCCTATATCGCTGTGTATTCGCGCACCTCCCATAGCATCCCCTATTACGCTGTGCCTTCGCGCACCTCTCATATCTTCCCCTATATCGCCCTGTTTTCGTGCTCCTCGCGGTCATTCACCTATATCGCCCTGGTTTCGCGCACCTGCCATTCCTTCACCTATATCGCTGTTTTCGTGCACCTCTCATACCTTCCCTATATCGCTGTGTTTTCACACACCTCTCATAACTTCTCCTATATCGCTGTGAATTTGTGCATCTCTCATAACTTCCCTAATATCGCTGCGTTTTCATGCACATCTCATCACGTCCCCTATATCACTGTGTATTCACGCACCTCCCATACATCCCCTATATCACAGTGCCTTGCGCACCTCTCATTCCTTCCCCTAATTCGCTGTCTTTTTGCGCACATCCCATAGATTCACTATCGCTGTGTTATTGCTCACCTCTCATAGCTTCCCCTGTATCGCCGTGTTTTTGCTCACCTCTCATAGCTTCCCCTATATTGCCATGTTTTCGCGCACCTCTCATGTCTTCCCCTATATCACTGTGTTTTCACGCACCTTCCATAGCATCCCCTATATTGCTGTGCCTTCGCATACCTCTCATAACTTCAACTATATCACCCTGTTTTCGAGCACCTTCCATACCTTCCCCTATATCGCTGTGTTTTCATGCACCTCTCATACCTCCCCCTATATCGCTGTGCCTTGCGCACCTCTCATACCTTCCCCTATATCGCTGACTTTTCGCGCACATCCCATAGATTCACCTTTATTGCTGTGTTAATGCTCATCTGTCATAGCTTCCCCTGTATCGCCGTGTTTTTGCGCACCTCTCATGTCTTCCCCTATATCACTGTGTTTTCGCGCACCTCCCATAGCATCGCCTATATTGCTGTGCCTTCGCGCACCTCTCATACCTTCCCCTATATCGCCATGTTTTCGTGCACCTCTCATACCTCCCCCAATATCGTTGTGTTTTCACGCACCTCTCATAACTTCTCCCATATCGCTGTATTTTTGTGCACCTCTCGTGGCTTCCCCAATATCGCCGTGTTTTCATGCACGTCTGTTAATGTCCCCTATAACGCTGGGTATTCGCGCACTTCCATAGCGTCCCCTATACCGCTGTACTGTTGCTCACCTCTCATATCTTCCCCTATATCGCCCTGTTTTCGCACACCTCCCATACCTTCCCCTATATCGGTGTCTTTTCACACACCTCTCATGGCTTCCCCAATATCACTGTGTTTTCACGCAATTCTCATGTCTTCACCTATATTGCTGTGTTTCCGCTCCTCTCATTACTTCCCCTATATCGCTCTGTGTTCTCGCACCTCTGATACATTCCCCTGTATCGCCGTGTTCTCGCACACCTCTCATATCTTCCCCTATATCACTGTGTTTTCGCTTACGTCCAATAGCGTCCCCTATATCGCTGTGTTTTCACACACCTCTCATACCTTTCCCTATATCGCTGTCTTTTCGCGCACATCACATAGATTCACCTTTATCGCTGTGTTATTGCTCACCTCTCATAGCTTCCCCTACATCGCCGTGTTTTTGCGCACCTCTCATAACTTCCCCTATATCGCCGTATTGTTATGCACATCTCATAACATCCCCTATATCGCTGTGTATTCACGCACCTCCCATAGCATCCCCTATATCGCTGTGCGTTTGCGCACCTCTCATACCTTCCCCTATATCGCCGTTTTCGCGCACCTCCCATAGCTTCGCCTACATCGCTGTTTTTGCACACCTCTCATACCTTCCCCTATATCGCTGTCTTTTCGCGCACATCCCATAGCTTCACCTTTATCGCTGTGTTATTGCTCATCTCTTATAGCTTCCCCTATATCGCCGTTTTTTCGCACACCTCGCATGTCTTCACCTATATCGCTATGTTTTGGCTCCAATCATTACTTCCCCTATATCACTGTGTTTTCTCGCACCTCTGAAACATTCCCCTGTATCACCATGCTTTCGCACACCTCTTATAATTTCCCCTATATCGCCGTGTTCTCACAGACCTCTCATACCTTCCCCTATATCAGTGTGTTTTTGCGCACATCCCATAGCGTTCCCTATATCGCTGTGTTTTCTCGCACCTCTGATGCATTCCCCTGTATCGCCGTGTTTTCGGGCACATCCCATAGTTTCCACTATATTGCCCTGCTTTTGTGCACCTCTCATGTCTTCTCCTATTATCACTGTGTTTTCGCACACCTCCCATAGCATCCCCTATATAGCAGTGCCTTCGCACACCTCTCTTGCCTTCGCCTATATCGCCCTGTTTTCGCGCACTTCCCATACATTCCCCTATATCGCTGTGTTTTCATGCACCTCCCATAGCATCCCCTATATTGTTGTGCCTTCGCACACCTCTCTTGCCTTCCCCTATATCGCCCTGTTTTCGCGCACTTCCCATACATTCCCCTATATCGCTGTGTTTTCGTGCACCTCTCATACCTCCCCATATATCGCTGTGTTTTCACGCACCTCTCATAACTTCTCCTATATCGCTGTATTTTTGTGCACCTCTCATGGCTTGCCCAATATCGTCGTGTTTTCATGCACATCTCTTAACGTCCCCTATGTCGCTGTGTATTCGCGCACCTCCCATAGAGTACCCTATATCGCTGCGTTCTCGCACACCTCTCATACCTTCCCCATATCGCCCTGTTTTCGCGCACATTCCATAGCTTCCACTATATTGCCCTGTTTTCGCGCACCTCTCATGTCTTCCCCTACATCGCTGTGTTTTCTCACACTTCTGATGCATTCCCATGTAACGCCAAGTTTTCGCGCACCTCTCATACTTTCCCCTATATCACCATGTTTTCACGTACCTCTCATAGCTTCCCCTATATCACCGTGTTTTCATACACATCTCATACCGTCACCTATATCACTGTATTTTCACGCACCTCCCATAGCTTCCCCGATATCGCTGTGTCTTCGTGCACCTCTCATACCTTCCCCTATATCGCCCTGTTTTCACGCTCCTCCTATAATTTCCCCTATATCGCTGTGTTTTCACGCACCTCTCATGGCTTCCCCAATATCGCCGTGTATTCGCACTCGTCTCATACCGTCCCCTGTATCGCTGTATTTTCGTGCACCTCTTATAATTTCCCCATATCGCCGTGTTCTCGCAGACCTCTCATACCTTCCCCTAAATCACTGTGTTTTTGCGCAGTTCCCATAGCGTTCCCTATATCGCTGTATTTTCTCGCACCTCTGATGCATTCCCCTGTATCTCCATGTTGTCGCGCACATCCCAGAGCTTCCACTATATTGCCCTGTTTTTGCGCACCTCTCATGTCTTCCTCTATTTCACTGTGTTTTTGCGCACCTCCCATAGCATCCCCTATATTGCTGTGCCTTCGCGCACCTCTCATAACTTCCCCTGTATCGCCCTGTTTTCGCGCACCTTCCATACCTTCCCCCATATCGCTGTGTTTTCCTGCACCTCTCATACCTCCCCCTATATCGCTTTGTTTTCACGCACCTGTCATAACTTCTCCTATATCGCTGTCTTTTCGCGCACATCCCATAGCTTCACCTTTATCGCTGTGTTATTGCTCACCTCTCATAGATTCCCCTATATCGCCATGTTCTCGCACACCTCTCATACCATCCCCTATATCACTGTGTTTTCGCGCACGTCCCATAGCTTCCAGTACATTGCCCTGTTTTCGCGCACCTCTCATGTCTTCCCCTACATCGCTGTGTTTTCTCACACCTCTGATGCATTCCCCTATAACGCCAAGATTTCGCGGAGCTCTCCTACTTTCCCCTATATCGCCGTGCTCTCGCGCAGCCGCATACCTTCCCCTATATCACTGTGTTTTCACGCACGTCCCATGGAGTCCCCTATATTGCTGTGTTTTCGCGCAGCTCTCATACCTTCCCCTATATCGCCCTGTTTTCATGCACATCCCATAGCTCTCGCTACATTGCCCTGTTTTCGTGCACCTCTCATGTCTCCCCTACATCGCTGTGTTTTTGCTTCTCTCATAACTTCCCCTATATCGCTATGTTTTCTCGCACCTCTGATGCATTCCCCTGTATCGTTGTGTTTTTGCGCACCTTTCATACTTTCCCCTATATCGCCGTGTTTTCACGCATCTCTCATTTCTTCCCCGATATCTCCGTGTTTTCATGCACATCTCATACCGTCCCCTAAATCACTGTGCCTTCGCGCACCTCTCATACCTTCCCCTATATCGCTGTGTTTACGCGCACCTCTCATACCTCCTCCTATATCGCCATGTTTTTATGCACATCTCATACCGTCTCCTATATCGCTGTTTTCTGGCGCACCTCCTATAGTATCCCCTATATCGCTGTGCCTTCATGCACCTCTTATACCTTCCCCTATAACGCTGTGTTTTCATGCACATCTCATAACGTCCCCTATTTTGCTGTGTATTCGTGCACCTCCCATAACATGCCCTATATCGCTGTGCCTTCGCGCACCTCTCATACCTTCCCCTATATCGCCGTGTTTTCATGCACATCTCATAACGTCCCCTATATCGCTGAGTTTTCACGCAGCTCTCATAACTTCCCCTATATCACCCTGCTTTCGAGCACCTCCCATACCTTCCCCTATATCGCTGTGTTTTCGTGTACCTCTCATACCTCCCCCCATATTGCTGTGTTTTCACGCACCGCTAATAAATTCTCCTATATTGCTGTATTATTGCGCACCTCTCATAATTTCCCCTGTATCGCCGTGTTTTCGTACACCTCTCATACCTTCCCTATATCGCTGTGTTTTCACACACCTCTCGTAACTTCTCCTATATCGCTGTGTTTTAGTGCACCTCTCATAACTTCCCTAATATCGCTGCGTTTTCATGCACATCTCATCACGTCCCCTATATTGCTGTGTATTCACGCACCTCCCATAGCATCCCCTATATCGCTGTGCCTTGCGCACCTCTCATAGCTTCGCCTATATCGCTGTCTTTTCGCGCACATCCCATAGATTCACCTTTATCGCTGTGTTATTGCTCACCTCTCATAGCTTCCCCTATATCGCCGTGTTTTTGCTCACCTCTCATAGCTTCCCCTATATCGCCCTCTTTTCGTGCATCTCCCATTCCTTCCCCTATATCGCTGTGTTTTCGTTCACCTTTCATACCTTCCCCAATATCACTGTGTTTTCACACACCTCTCATAACTTCTACTATATCGCTGTGTTTTTGTGCACATCTCATACCTTCCCTAATATCGCTGCATTTTCATGCACATCTCATCACGTCCCCTATATCACTGTGTATTCACGCAGCTCCCATAGCATCCCCTATATCGCTGTGCCTTGCGCACCTCTCATACCTTCCCCTATATCGCTGTCTTTTTGCGCACATCCCATAGATTCACCTTTATCGCTGTGTTATTGCTCACCTCTCATAGCTTCCCCTGTATCACCGTGTTTTTGCTCACCTCTCATAGATTCCCCTATATCGCCCTGTTTTCGTGCACCTCCCATACCTTCCCCGATATCGCTGTGTTTTTGTACACCTCTCATACCTTCCCCTATATCGCTGTGATTTCAGGCACCTCTCATGGCTTCCCCAATATCGCCGTGTATTCATGCACATCTCATACCGTCCCCTATATCGCTGTGTTTTCGCGCACCTCCCATAGCTTCGCGTACATTTCTGTTTTCGCGCACATCCCATAGTTTCACCTTGATCGCTGTGTTATTGCTCACCTCTCATAGCTTACCCTATATCGTCGTGTTTTCACGCACCTCACATGTCTTCACCTATATCGCTATGTTTTCGCTACTATCATTACTTCCCCTACATCGCTGTGTTTTCTCGCACCTCTGATACATTCTCCTGTATTGCCATGTTTTCGCGCACATCTTACAATTTCCCCTATATCGCCATGTTCACGCACACCTCTCATACTTTCCCCTATATCGCCCCGTTATCACGCACATCGCCTACCTTTCACTATATTGCCCTGTTTTCGCGCACCTCTCATGTCTTCCCCTATATCACTGTGTTTTCGCACACCTCCCATAGCAAACCCTATATTGCTGTGCCTTCGCACACCTCTCATACCTCCCCCTATATCGTTGTGTTTGCATGCACCTCTCATAAATTCTCCTATACTGCTGTGTTTTTGTGCACCTCTCATAACTTCCCTAATATAGCTGAGTTTTTATGCACATCTCATCACGTCCACTATATCGCTGTGTATTCACGCACCTCCCATAGCATCCCCTATATCGCTGTGTATTCACGCACCTCCCATAGCATCCCCTATATCGCTGTGCTTTCGCGCACCTATCTTACCTTCCCCTATATCGCCCTGTTTTCGAGCACATCCCATAGCTTCCACTATATTGCCCTATTTTCGCGGAACTCTCATGTCTTCCCCTACATCACTGTATTTTCTCGCACTTCTGATGCATTCCCATGTAACGCCAAGTTTTCGCGCACCTCTCATACTTTCTCCTATATTGCCGTGTTTTTGCGTACTTCTCATAGCTTCGCCTATATCACCATGTTTTCATACACGTCTCATACCGTCCCCTATATCACTGTGTTTTCGCGCACCTCCTATAGCAGCCCTTACATCGCTGTGCCTTCGTGCACCTCTCACACCTTCCCCTATATCGCCCTGTTTTCGCGCACCTCCTATGCCTTCCCCTATGTCGCTGTGTTTTCACGCATCTCTCATGGCTTCCTCAGTGTCGCCGTGTATTCATGCACGTCTCATACCGTCCCCTATATCGCTGTGTTCTCGCGCCCCTCCCATAGATTCGCCTACATCGCTGTTTTCGCACACCTCTCATATCTTCCCCTATATCGCTGTCTTTTCGCGCACATCCCATAGCTTCACCTTTATCGCTGTGTTATTGCTCAACTCTCATAGCTTCCGCTATATCGCCGTTTCTTCGCACACCTCGCATGTCTTCACCTATATCGCTATGTTTTCGCTCCAATCATTACTTCCCCTATATCGCTGTGTTTTCTCGCACCTCTGAAACTTTCCCCTGTATCACCATGTTTTCACACACCTCTTATAATTTCAGAAATATCGCCGTGTTGTCGCAGACCTTTCATACCTTCCCCTATATCACTGTGTTTTTGCGTACGTCCCATAGCGCCCCTATACCGCTGTGTTTTCTCGCAACTCTGATGCATTCCCCTGTATCGCCGTGTTTTCGGGCACATCCCATAGCTTCCACTATATTGCCCTGTTTTTGTGCACCTCTCATATCTTCTCCTATATCACTGTGTTTTCGCGCACCTCCCATAACATCCCCTATATCGCAGTGTATTCATGCACCTCCCATAGCATCCCCTATATTGTTGTGCCTTTGCGCACCTCTCTTACCTTCCCCTATATAGCCCTGTTTTCGCGCATCTCCCATACATTCCCCTATATCACTGTGTTTTCGTGCACCTCTCATACCTCCCCATATATCGCTGTGTTTTCACGCACCTCTCATAACTTCTCCTGTATCGCTGTATTTTTGTGCACCTCTCATGGCTTGCCCAATATCGTCATATTTTCATGCACATCTCTTAACGTCCCCTATGTCGCTGTGTATTCGCGCACCTCCCATAGAGTACCCTATATAGCTGTGTTCTCGCACACCTCTCATACCTTCCCCATATCGCCCTGTTTTCGCGCACATTCCATAGCTTCCACTATATTGCCCTGTTTTCGCGCACCTCTCATGTCTTCCCCTACATCGCTGTGTTTTCTCACACTTCTGATGCATTCCCATGTAACGCCAAGTTTTCGCGCACCTCTCATACTTTCCCCTATATCACCGTGTTTTCACGTACCTCTCATAGCTTCCCCTATATCACCGTGTTTTCATACACATCTCATACCATCACCTATATCACTGTATTTTCACGCACCTCCCATAGCTTCCCCTATATCGCTGTGTCTTCGTGCACCTCTCATACCTTCCCCTATATCGCTGTGTTTTCACGCACCTCTCATGGCTTCCCCAATATCGCCGTGTATTCGCACTCGTCTCATACCGTCCCCTATATCGCTGTGTTTTCGTGCACCTCTTATAATTTCCCCATATCGCCGTGTTCTCGCAGACCTCTCATACCTTCCCCTAAATCACTGTGTTTTCGCGCAGTTCCCATAGCGTTCCCTATATCACTGTTTTTCTCGCACCTCTGATGCATTCCCCTGTATCTCCGTGTTGTCGCGCACATTCCAGAGCTTCCACTATATTGCCCTGTTTTTGCACACCTCTCATGTCTTCCTCTATTTCACTGTGTTTTTGCGCACCTCCCATAGCATCCCCTATATTGCTGTGCCTTTGCGCATCTCTCATAACTTCCCCTGTATCGCCCTGTTTTCGCGCACCTTCCATACCTTCCCCCATATCGCTGTGTTTTCCTGCACCTCTCATAACTTCTCCTATATCGCTGTCTTTTCGCGCACATCCCATAGCTTCACCTTTATCGCTGTGTTATTGCTCACCTCTCATAGATTCCCCTATATCGCCATGTTCTCGCACACCTCTCATACCATCCCCTATATCACTGTGTTTTCGCACACGTCCCATAGCTTCCACTACATTGCCCTGTTTTCGCGCACCTTCCATACCTTCCCCCATATCACTGTGTTTTCCTGCACCTCTCATACCTCCCCCTATATCGCTTTGTTTTCACGCACCTGTCATAACTTCTCCTATATCGCTGTCTTTTCGCGCACATCCCATAGCTTCACCTTTATCGCTGTGTTATTGCTCACCTCTCATAGATTCCCCTATATCGCCATGTTCTCGCACACCTCTCATACCATCCCCTATATCACTGTGTTTTCGCGCACGTCCCATAGCTTCCAGTACATTGCCCTGTTTTCGCGCACCTCTCATGTCTTCCCCTACATCGCTGTGTTTTCTCACACCTCTGATGCATTCCCCTATAACGCCAAGATTTCGCGGAGCTCTCCTACTTTCCCCTATATCGCCGTGCTCTCGCGCAGCCGCATACCTTCCCCAATATCACTGTGTTTTCACGCACGTCCCATGGAGTCCCCTATATTGCTGTGTTTTCGCGCAGCTCTCATACCTTCCCCTATATCGCCCTGTTTTCATGCACATCCCATAGCTCTCGCTACATTGCCCTGTTTTCGTGCACCTCTCATGTCTCCCCTACATCGCTGTGTTTTTGCTTCTCTCATAACTTCCCCTATATCGCTGTGTTTTCTCGCACCTCTGATGCATTCCCCTGTATCGTTGTGTTTTTGCGCACCTTTCATACTTTCCCCTATATCGCCGTGTTTTCACGCATCTCTCATTTCTTCCCCGATATCTCCGTGTTTTCATGCACTTCTCATACCGTCCCCTAAATCACTGTGCCTTCGCGCACCTCTCATACCTTCCCCTATATCGCTGTGTTTACGCGCACCTCTCATACCTCCCCCTATATCGCCATGTTTTTATGCACATCTCATACCGTCTCCTATATCGCTGTTTTCTGGCGCACCTCCTATAGTATCCCCTATATCGCTGTGCCTTCATGCACCTCTTATACCTTCCCCTATAACGCTGTGTTTTCATGCACATCTCATAACGTCCCCTATTTCGCTGTGTATTCGTGCACCTCCCATAACATGCCCTATATCGCTGTGCCTTCGCGCACCTCTCATACCTTCCCCTATATCGCCGTGTTTTCATGCACATCTCATAACGTCCCCTATATCGCTGAGTTTTCACGCAGCTCTCATAACTTCCCCTATATCACCCTGCTTTCGAGCACCTCCCATACCTTCCCCTATATCGCTGTGTTTTCGTGTACCTCTCATACCTCCCCCCATATTGCTGTGTTTTCACGCACCGCTAATAAATTCTCCTATATTGCTGTATTATTGCGCACCTCTCATAACTTCCCCTGTATCGCCGTGTTTTCGTACACCTCTCATACCTTCCCTATATCGCTGTGTTTTCACACACCTCTCGTAACTTCTCCTATATCGCTGTGTTTTAGTGCACCTCTCATAACTTCCCTAATATCGCTGCGTTTTCATGCACATCTCATCACGTCCCCTATATTGCTGTGTATTCACGCACCTCCCATAGCATCCCCTATATCGCTGTGCCTTGCGCACCTCTCATAGCTTCGCCTATATCGCTGTCTTTTCGCGCACATCCCATAGATTCACCTTTATCGCTGTGTTATTGCTCACCTCTCATAGCTTCCCCTATATCGCCGTGTTTTTGCTCACCTCTCATAGCTTCCCCCATATCGCCATGTTTTTGCGCACCTCTCATGTCTTCACCTAGATCGCTATGTTTTCGCTCCTCTCAATACTTCCCCTATATCGCCGTGTTTTTATACACATCTCATACCGTCCCCTATGTTACTGTGTTTTCACGCACCTCCCATAGCATCCCCTATATCGCTGTGCCTTCGTGCACCTCTCATGCATTCTATCTATATCGCCCTGTTTTCGCGCACCTCCTATACCTTCCCTTGTATCGCTGCGTTTTCGTGCACCTCTCAGACCTTCCCCTATATCGCTGTGTTTTCATGCACATCTCATAACATCCCCTATTTCGCTGGGTTTCCACGCATCTCTCATAACCTCCCCTATATCGCCCTGTTTTCACGCTCCTCTCATACCTTTCCCTATATCACTGTGTTTTCACGCACCTCTCATAACTTTCCCTGTATCACTGTGTTTTTGAACACCTCTTATTGTTTCCCGTCTATCGCCGTGTATTCATGCACATCTCATACCATCCCCTATATCGCTGTCTTTTCGCGCTCATCCCATAGATTCACCTTTATCGCTGTGTTATTGCTTACCTCTCATAGCTTCCGCCATAGCGCCGTGTTTTCGTGCACCTCTCATTTCTTCACCGAGATCGCTATGTTTTTGCTCCTCTCATTACTTCCCCTATATCGCTGTGTTTCCTCGCATGTCTGATACATTCTCCCGTATCGCCGTGTTTTCGCGCACCTCTCATAATTTCCCCTATATCGCCGTGTTCTCACACATCTCTTAACCTTCCCCTATATCAGTGTGTTTTCGCGCACGTCTCATAGATTCCCCTATATCGCTGTGCTTTCGCGCAGCTCTCTTAACTTCCCCTACATCACCCTGTTTTTGCGCACATCCCATAGCTTCCACTATATTGCCCTGTTTTCGCGCACCTCACATGTCTTCCCCTATATCGCTGTGTTTTCTCACACCTCTGATGCATTCGCCTGTAACGCCAAGTTTTCGCGCACCTCTCATACTTTCCCCTATATCGCCGTGTTTTCGCGCACCTCTCATAGCTTCCCATATGTGGCCGTGTTTTCATACACATCTCATACCGTCCCCTATATCACTGTGTTTTCGCGCACCTCCCATAGCATCCCCTATATCGCTGTGCCTTTGTGCACCTCTCATACCTTTCCGTATATCGCCGTGTTTTCATGCACATCTCATAACGTCCCCTATATCGCCGTACTTTTGCTCACCTATCATAACTTCCTCTATATCGCCCTGTTTTCGCACAACTCTCATGGTTTCCCAACTATCGCGGTGTATTCATGCACATCTCGTACCGTCCCCTATATCACTGTGTTTTCACACACCTCTCATACCGTCCCCTATATCGCTGTGTTTTCACACACCTCTCATACCTTTCCCTATATCGCTGTCTTTTCGCGCACATCGCATAGATTCACCTTTATCGCTGTGTTATTGCTCACCTCTCATAGCTTCCCCTACATCGCCGTGTTTTTGCGCACCTCTTATAACTTCCCGTATATCGCCGTATTGTTATGCACATCTCATAACGTCCCCTATATCGCTGTGTATTCGCGCACCTCCCATAGCATCCCCTATTACGCTGTGCCTTCGCGCACCTCTCATATCTTCCCCTATATCGCCCTGTTTTCGTGCTCCTCGCGGTCATTCACCTATATCGCCCTGGTTTCGCGCACCTGCCATTCCTTCACCTATATCGCTGTTTTCGTGCACCTCTCATACCTTCCCTATATCGCTGTGTTTTCACACACCTCTCATAACTTCTCCTATATCGCTGTGAATTTGTGCATCTCTCATAACTTCCCTAATATCGCTGCGTTTTCATGCACATCTCATCACGTCCCCTATATCACTGTGTATTCACGCACCTCCCATACATCCCCTATATCACAGTGCCTTGCGCACCTCTCATATCTTCCCCTATATCGCCCTGTTTTCGTGCTCCTCGCGGTCATTCACCTATATCGCCCTGGTTTCGCGCACCTGCCATTCCTTCACCTATATCGCTGTTTTCGTGCACCTCTCATACCTTCCCTATATCGCTGTGTTTTCACACACCTCTCATAACTTCTCCTATATCGCTGTGAATTTGTGCATCTCTCATAACTTCCCTAATATCGCTGCGTTTTCATGCACATCTCATCACGTCCCCTATATCACTGTGTATTCACGCACCTCCCATACATCCCCTATATCACAGTGCCTTGCGCACCTCTCATTCCTTCCCCTAATTCGCTGTCTTTTTGCGCACATCCCATAGATTCACTATCGCTGTGTTATTGCTCACCTCTCATAGCTTCCCCTGTATCGCCGTGTTTTTGCTCACCTCTCATAGCTTCCCCTATATTGCCATGTTTTCGCGCACCTCTCATGTCTTCCCCTATATCACTGTGTTTTCACGCACCTTCCATAGCATCCCCTATATTGCTGTGCCTTCGCATACCTCTCATAACTTCAACTATATCACCCTGTTTTCGAGCACCTTCCATACCTTCCCCTATATCGCTGTGTTTTCATGCACCTCTCATACCTCCCCCTATATCGCTGTGCCTTGCGCACCTCTCATACCTTCCCCTATATCGCTGACTTTTCGCGCACATCCCATAGATTCACCTTTATTGCTGTGTTAATGCTCATCTGTCATAGCTTCCCCTGTATCGCCGTGTTTTTGCGCACCTCTCATGTCTTCCCCTATATCACTGTGTTTTCATGCACCTCTCATACCTCCCCCTATATCGCTGTGCCTTGCGCACCTCTCATACCTTCCCCTATATCGCTGACTTTTCGCGCACATCCCATAGATTCACCTTTATTGCTGTGTTAATGCTCATCTGTCATAGCTTCCCCTGTATCGCCGTGTTTTTGCGCACCTCTCATGTCTTCCCCTATATCACTGTGTTTTCGCGCACCTCCCATAGCATCGCCTATATTGCTGTGCCTTCGCGCACCTCTCATACCTTCCCCTATATCGCCATGTTTTCGTGCACCTCTCATACCTCCCCCAATATCGTTGTGTTTTCACGCACCTCTCATAACTTCTCCCATATCGCTGTATTTTTGTGCACCTCTCGTGGCTTCCCCAATATCGCCGTGTTTTCATGCACGTCTGTTAATGTCCCCTATAACGCTGGGTATTCGCGCACTTCCATAGCGTCCCCTATACCGCTGTACTGTTGCTCACCTCTCATATCTTCCCCTATATCGCCCTGTTTTCGCACACCTCCCATACCTTCCCCTATATCGGTGTCTTTTCACACACCTCTCATGGCTTCCCCAATATCACTGTGTTTTCACGCAATTCTCATGTCTTCACCTATATTGCTGTGTTTCCGCTCCTCTCATTACTTCCCCTATATCGCTCTGTGTTCTCGCACCTCTGATACATTCCCCTGTATCGCCGTGTTCTCGCACACCTCTCATATCTTCCCCTATATCACTGTGTTTTCGCTTACGTCCAATAGCGTCCCCTATATCGCTGTGTTTTCACACACCTCTCATACCTTTCCCTATATCGCTGTCTTTTCGCGCACATCACATAGATTCACCTTTATCGCTGTGTTATTGCTCACCTCTCATAGCTTCCCCTACATCGCCGTGTTTTTGCGCACCTCTCATAACTTCCCCTATATCGCCGTATTGTTATGCACATCTCATAACATCCCCTATATCGCTGTGTATTCACGCACCTCCCATAGCATCCCCTATATCGCTGTGCGTTTGCGCACCTCTCATACCTTCCCCTATATCGCCGTTTTCACGCACCTCTCATACCTTCCCCTATATCGCTGTGTTTTCACACACCTCTCATAACTTCTCCTACATTGCTGCATTTTCGTGCACGTCCCATAGCGTCCCCTATATCGCTATGTTTTCGCGCACCTCTCATACCTTCCCCTATATCGCCCTGTTTTGGCGCACATCCCATAGCTTCCACTATATTGCCCTGTTTTCGCGGAACTCTCATGTCTTCCCCTACATCACTGTGTTTTCTCGCACTTCTGATGCATTCCCATGTAACGCCAAGTTTTCGCGCACCTCTCATACTTTCCCCTATATCGCCGTGTTTTCGCGTACCTCTCATAGCTTCCCCTATATCACCATGTTTTCATACACATCTCATACCGTCCCTTATATCACTGTGTTTTCGCGCACCTCCCATAGCAGCCCCTATATCGCTGTGCCTTCGTGCACGTCTCATACCGTCCCCTATATCGCTGTGTTTTCGCGCACCTCCCATAGCTTCGCCTACATCGCTGTTTTTGCACACCTCTCATACCTTCCCCTATATCGCTGTCTTTTCGCGCACATCCCATAGCTTCACCTTTATCGCTGTGTTATTGCTCATCTCGTATAGCTTCCCCTATATCGCCGTTTTTTCGCACACCTCGCATGTCTTCACCTATATCGCTATGTTTTGGCTCCAATCATTACTTCCCCTATATCACTGTGTTTTCTCGCACCTCTGAAACATTCCCCTGTATCACCATGCTTTCGCACACCTCTTATAATTTCCCCTATATCGCCGTGTTCTCACAGACCTCTCATACCTTCCCCTATATCAGTGTGTTTTTGCGCACATCCCATAGCGTTCCCTATATCGCTGTGTTTTCTCGCACCTCTGATGCATTCCCCTGTATCGCCGTGTTTTCGGGCACATCCCATAGTTTCCACTATATTGCCCTGCTTTTGTGCACCTCTCATGTCTTCTCCTATTATCACTGTGTTTTCGCACACCTCCCATAGCATCCCCTATATAGCAGTGCCTTCGCACACCTCTCTTGCCTTCGCCTATATCGCCCTGTTTTCGCGCACTTCCCATACATTCCCCTATATCGCTGTGTTTTCATGCACCTCCCATAGCATCCCCCATATTGTTGTGCCTTCGCACACCTCTCTTGCCTTCCCCTATATCGCCCTGTTTTCGCGCACTTCCCATACATTCCCCTATATCGCTGTGTTTTCGTGCACCTCTCATACCTCCCCATATATCGCTGTGTTTTCACGCACCTCTCATAACTTCTCCTATATCGCTGTATTTTTGTGCACCTCTCATGGCTTGCCCAATATCGTCGTGTTTTCATGCACATCTCTTAACGTCCCCTATGTCGCTGTGTATTCGCGCACCTCCCATAGAGTACCCTATATCGCTGCGTTCTCGCACACCTCTCATACCTTCCCCATATCGCCCTGTTTTCGCGCACATTCCATAGCTTCCACTATATTGCCCTGTTTTCGCGCACCTCTCATGTCTTCCCCTACATCGCTGTGTTTTCTCACACTTCTGATGCATTCCCATGTAACGCCAAGTTTTCGCGCACCTCTCATACTTTCCCCTATATCACCATGTTTTCACGTACCTCTCATAGCTTCCCCTATATCACCGTGTTTTCATACACATCTCATACCGTCACCTATATCACTGTATTTTCACGCACCTCCCATAGCTTCCCCGATATCGCTGTGTCTTCGTGCACCTCTCATACCTTCCCCTATATCGCCCTGTTTTCACGCTCCTCCTATAATTTCCCCTATATCGCTGTGTTTTCACGCACCTCTCATGGCTTCCCCAATATCGCCGTGTATTCGCACTCGTCTCATACCGTCCCCTGTATCGCTGTATTTTCGTGCACCTCTTATAATTTCCCCATATCGCCGTGTTCTCGCAGACCTCTCATACCTTCCCCTAAATCACTGTGTTTTCGCGCAGTTCCCATAGCGTTCCCTATATCGCTGTATTTTCTCGCACCTCTGATGCATTCCCCTGTATCTCCATGTTGTCGCGCACATCCCAGAGCTTCCACTATATTGCCCTGTTTTTGCGCACCTCTCATGTCTTCCTCTATTTCACTGTGTTTTTGCGCACCTCCCATAGCATCCCCTATATTGCTGTGCCTTCGCGCACCTCTCATAACTTCCCCTGTATCGCCCTGTTTTCGCGCACCTTCCATACCTTCCCCCATATCGCTGTGTTTTCCTGCACCTCTCATACCTCCCCCTATATCGCTTTGTTTTCACGCACCTGTCATAACTTCTCCTATATCGCTGTCTTTTCGCGCACATCCCATAGCTTCACCTTTATCGCTGTGTTATTGCTCACCTCTCATAGATTCCCCTATATCGCCATGTTCTCGCACACCTCTCATACCATCCCCTATATCACTGTGTTTTCGCGCACGTCCCATAGCTTCCAGTACATTGCCCTGTTTTCGCGCACCTCTCATGTCTTCCCCTACATCGCTGTGTTTTCTCACACCTCTGATGCATTCCCCTATAACGCCAAGATTTCGCGGAGCTCTCCTACTTTCCCCTATATCGCCGTGCTCTCGCGCAGCCGCATACCTTCCCCTATATCACTGTGTTTTCACGCACGTCCCATGGAGTCCCCTATATTGCTGTGTTTTCGCGCAGCTCTCATACCTTCCCCTATATCGCCCTGTTTTCATGCACATCCCATAGCTCTCGCTACATTGCCTTGTTTTCGTGCACCTCTCATGTCTCCCCTACATCGCTGTGTTTTTGCTTCTCTCATAACTTCCCCTATATCGCTATGTTTTCTCGCACCTCTGATGCATTCCCCTGTATCGTTGTGTTTTTGCGCACCTTTCATACTTTCCCCTATATCGCCGTGTTTTCACGCATCTCTCATTTCTTCCCCGATATCTCCGTGTTTTCATGCACATCTCATAACCGTCCCCTAAATCACTGTGCCTTCGCGCACCTCTCATACCTTCCCCTATATCGCTGTGTTTACGCGCACCTCTCATACCTCCTCCTATATCGCCATGTTTTTATGCACATCTCATACCGTCTCCTATATCGCTGTTTTCTGGCGCACCTCCTATAGTATCCCCTATATCGCTGTGCCTTCATGCACCTCTTATACCTTCCCCTATAACGCTGTGTTTTCATGCACATCTCATAACGTCCCCTATTTTGCTGTGTATTCGTGCACCTCCCATAACATGCCCTATATCGCTGTGCCTTCGCGCACCTCTCATACCTTCCCCTATATCGCCGTGTTTTCATGCACATCTCATAACGTCCCCTATATCGCTGAGTTTTCACGCAGCTCTCATAACTTCCCCTATATCACCCTGCTTTCGAGCACCTCCCATACCTTCCCCCTATATCGCTGTGTTTTCGTGTACCTCTCATACCTCCCCCCATATTGCTGTGTTTTCACGCACCGCTAATAAATTCTCCTATATTGCTGTATTATTGCGCACCTCTCATAACTTCCCCTGTATCGCCGTGTTTTCGTACACCTCTCATACCTTCCCTATATCGCTGTGTTTTCACACACCTCTCGTAACTTCTCCTATATCGCTGTGTTTTAGTGCACCTCTCATAACTTCCCTAATATCGCTGCGTTTTCATGCACATCTCATCACGTCCCCTATATTGCTGTGTATTCACGCACCTCCCATAGCATCCCCTATATCGCTGTGCCTTGCGCACCTCTCATAGCTTCGCCTATATCGCTGTCTTTTCGCGCACATCCCATAGATTCACCTTTATCGCTGTGTTATTGCTCACCTCTCTCATAGCTTCCCCTATATCGCCGTGTTTTTGCTCACCTCTCATAGCTTCCCCTATATCGCCCTCTTTTCGTGCATCTCCCATTCCTTCCCCTATATCGCTGTGTTTTCGTTCACCTTTCATACCTTCCCCAATATCACTGTGTTTTCACACACCTCTCATAACTTCTACTATATCGCTGTGTTTTTGTGCACATCTCATACCTTCCCTAATATCGCTGCATTTTCATGCACATCTCATCACGTCCCCTATATCACTGTGTATTCACGCAGCTCCCATAGCATCCCCTATATCGCTGTGCCTTGCGCACCTCTCATACCTTCCCCTATATCGCTGTCTTTTTGCGCACATCCCATAGATTCACCTTTATCGCTGTGTTATTGCTCACCTCTCATAGCTTCCCCTGTATCACCGTGTTTTTGCTCACCTCTCATAGATTCCCCTATATCGCCCTGTTTTCGTGCACCTCCCATACCTTCCCCGATATCGCTGTGTTTTTGTACACCTCTCATACCTTCCCTATATCGCTGTGATTCAGGCACCTCTCATGGCTTCCCCAATATCGCCGTGTATTCATGCACATCTCATACCGTCCCCTATATCGCTGTGTTTTCGCGCACCTCCATAGCTTCGCGTACATTTCTGTTTTCGCGCACATCCCATAGTTTCACCTTGATCGCTGTGTTATTGCTCACCTCTCATAGCTTACCCTATATCGTCGTGTTTTCACGCACCTCACATGTCTTCACCTATATCGCTATGTTTTCGCTACTATCAATTACTTCCCTACATCGCTGTGTTTTCTCGCACCTCTGATACATACTCCTGTATTGCCATGTTTTCGCGCACAATCTTACAATTTCCCCTATATCGCCATGTTCACGCACACCTCTCATACTTTCCCCTATATCGCCCCGTTATCACGCACATCGCC